>NC_063212.1:15589226-15686726 GCF_017589495.1 Alosa alosa
GTCAGTAGAACTACCCATCCATATAAAACATGACACGCCCCAGGCCTATGTGCAACATGCTGCATGGGTCTGACACACAGAGACACATGTTCGCGTCTAAGATGGCATGGTCATGTTTCATGTGTACGAGCTTTGCATGACCATATTGAGGGCTGTGCTGCCTTACAGGGAGGCTACATCGGGCACATAACTGAAGTGTTCTGTTGACGGAACATCTGCTGCAGTAATTAGCCTCCACTGTAATCAATGGAACTGGCTAAACCGGTCTTCTAAATCTAGTTCTACGCTCTGCGGACAGAGCGCTAAGCTTGCGGACCTGGTGTAGCCCAGGCCTTAGTCCTAGATTATGGCTGTCTCAGTCCTCAGTCCTAGAGTATGGTTGCCTATTCATGTAGACCATGTGTTCATGCTGTGCTTTTATCACTGGTAAAAGAAGAAACCTATATCTATCTCTAAGGAAAGATGAACAGGTGCTAAATTGATTTGATTAGCCTTCATCTTTTTATTAGATTATTGACAGTTTGTCAATTTGTTTCAGCTGGTATTTTTGATAAAGTCAGTTTACCATTAAACCACATTAACAGGTATGTAGTCTCTCTGGGTGTGTGTATGTACCCAACATTAGGGGAGCAACAAACATTCCCTCACCTATCAGCGATCAACCAACAGCAACCAGCATTCGCAGATCCAGTGAATAAAGCATGTAAACGATGGATAAAACAATATCGGGATGGGACTGTCACCCTTGAGAACACAGAGGCTTTCATACATGAGGTCACTTTTCTGAAGACCTTTTACTCTAGCAAACTGAACAGACAGTCAGACAGCATTATGTGCTTCTCAACTGCACAAAGTGCTAGTAGGTATTACTGTAACTCCAAGCTCAGAGTCTCTGCAATCAACTAAGTGTTTAATGTTCAATACACCGAATCGAGAACATCTAGTCTGTCACAGTGGAAGTATACTGGTAATTTAATCATGTTTCCTGGACACCTTAGCCTTGATTCCCCAAAGCTTTATCATGATGATGCAATCGAAGTAGAAGAATGGAGTATTTCAATTGGTCCAGTCGCTGTTTGTGGTAATAATGATGGCTGCTATGAAATGCTTTTTGGCAGACCTAACTGTGAAAAGATAATAGTGTTTTAGACACTGCGGAGAGGATGCTGTGATGTCATAAGAGGAAAAAGTTGGGTGTTATGGCCCTAGTACTTCTACTATAGTTCAGTTATTACCAATTTCTGTCTCAGACTAAAGGGGTGTGTACATGTGCTTGTGTCCATGTGTGTGTGTAAGTGTGGGTGTGTGTGTGTGTATGTGTGTATGAGGCCGCCCACATATTTTTATGTGAAAGCATTAGTATGTGTGTGTGTGTGTGTGTTGTATGGTGTGCGTGGGTGGGTGGGTGAACCTGTGCCACCCCTCATCTCCCTCATGTTCTCGCTGTCTTTTTGGAGCTAATTTATCTGCTCTGCTCGGCTTTTTTCCGCCTGTGGCTCTTTGGCTATGTTCCCTCTCTCTCTCTCTCTCTCTCTCTCTCTCTCTCTCTTTTCTCTATCTCTATCTCCCTCTCTCTCTCTTTCTCTATCACTCTTTCTCTCTTTCATCTCTCACTTTTGCTCCCACTCTCACTACCATCCTAGACTCATGGTTTCTCACCCATCTCACTTGTTATTTGTTCCTCTCTCTCTCCATCTCTCCCCCTTTCTTTCTATCTTTCTCTCTCTCTCACTCACTCACTCACTCTCTCCCGAATCAATGTGTTTCACTCTTCACTTCTTTCCCCCTCTCTTTCTCTCTAAATCTCTCTTTATCTCTCTCTCTTTCTCTCTCTGGTGACAGACGGTTCCCTCTGTTCAGTTTAGCAGTTATTACACGCTCTAAAACACACTGACTCAGAGAAAGCCAGGGAGAGAGAGAGAGAGAGAGAGAGAGAAGTAAAAGACACAGATAGATATTATGGGGGGAAATCAGAGTGCAAACAAGTGATATTGACTGCATGGAATGAGAGATGAGAGAGAGAAAAAAATACAGAGAAGGCAAAAAAGAGAGACAGAATGATGAAGAAAGAAAAGAAAGAGTTAGATCTTGTGAGAGCTAGTGAGACTGATAAATGAAAAGCAAGAGACAGATTAAACGGATGTGGCAGCGAGAGACCGATTAAGAGTAATGGGTAGAATGGGTAGATTAATGCACACTGGTCAGGGAGAGAGGGAAGAGAGAGAGAGAGATAGAGATGGTTATTAATGCACACTGGTCAGGGAGAGAGGGAAGAGAGAGAGAGATAGAGATGGTTATTAATGCACACTGGTCAGGGAGAGAGGGAGGAGAGAGAGAGAGATAGAGATGGTTATTAATGCACACTGGTCAGGGAGAGAAGAGAAAGAGGGAGAGAGAGAGAGAAAGAGAGAGAGGGATAGAGAGATGGTTATTACAGTGTTGTGCCAGTTCACAGCTTTTCTGAACTAGTTCAAGTTCAGTTCATACATGCTCAAAGTGAACAGTTCACGTTCAAAGTTCACAATTTTAATTCTGAACTAGTTCAAAGTTCAGTTCATTTTTTTTTTTTCGTGAGATATTCAAATAAATACTTTTTTCACACTGAGCTAGAAATCACTATACGTTCTTTGAAGCTGCTCATTGTAGACATTTGCTCATGACACTGCAATTGTGGGTTTCTTACCAGGTGATGAAACTTACAGCAGTAGCCTACAGACAAGGTAGACCAGTTCTATACTTAGTGCAATGAAATCCAGCCCTCCGCGCTCTCGTCGTTGCCTGCTACGCGGCGTTGCTATGCCTACCCCGCTCTGCTGCAATTCATCACGGGTAACGTTATGCGGAAGCCAGTATGCTATTCAACTATTCTCAGCCGGACACTACGTTGCCCGCAATGCATTGCGCACACAATGTCAAAACCATTTCTGTCTGGTGATACATGATTTAAGCGGCACCAGCGAGAATACAGGAGGGAGGAACTTTCTCTCGTTGCGTTTCAAAAGAGAAAACAGATGTCACTCAGTTTTAAATGGAAAACAAATTCCAACGTTCATTTACGGTGATGTCTGCCGTTCATGACACATAATGTGAACTAATTCACGTTCAATTTCTTTATTAAAAAATGTGTTGCGTTCAGTTCAACGTTCACGAAAAAATGAGCGTGTTCAATGAACGCGTTCTTTTGAACTCGTTCACGCACAACACTGGGTTATTAATGCACACTGGTCAGAGAGAGAGAGAGAAGAGAGAGAGATAGAGAGAGAAAGAGAGAGAGAGAGAGGGAGAAAGAGAAAGATCCACTAGTCATGTGGCATGCTCTGTGAACAGTCCACACTGCTCATTTCAACATCCCCCTCCCTCTCTCTCATCATCCTATTCATCGTACAGGATTTGTGCTTATTTATAACTACTTTACCAGACTCTCCACTGAGATTTCCCCCTATCGCTCTTATAGAGGGATGCAGCTGTCAGTTTTAATAAAGGGTGATTCATCTACCACATTCACTGAAGGGTGATATGGCAGCTGGTTTTCCATGGACAGTAGACTATGCATAGCCTAATGCACCAAATATGTGCAGCATTTTATTTGTTTTGTGTTTGTTTATGTCATATTCATGATGTACACATATTTTTCAAATCATTGCATACACACTGCACAAGAGTACTTGCCATGTGTTATGAATGCATACGTGATTATGTGTTGTGCTCTAGGAACAGCTTTTACAGTATAACATTTCTTTTTCTTTTTTTTCCCCTGCATGGCCTGGATTTAAAATATCTGCCTTGTTACGTTGTTGGTGTGTGGTTGAGATGTTGAAGCCCAGTTTGTGTGTATGGCTGTTTGTGACCGTAAGGGGTGGTGTGTGTGCGTGCGTGCGTGCGTGCGTGCGTGCATGCGTGTGTGACGGTTGTCACAGTTGTGATGGTGGACAGGCCATTGGGTTTTGAGGGAGGTGATGAATGGTGTTATCACATTCAACCGCTCCCTCTCTGACAACCCCCCATCCCTCTGTCTCTAACAAGAGCTCCAGGCACTGAGAGGAGGGAGAGACTCAGGACAGGATGGATGGATGGAGGAAGGGAGATCGATAGAGAGAGAGAGAGAGAGAAATGATGGGAGTATTGAGAAGAAGAAGAGCTGGATAAAATAGACACACACATACACACTCTGGAGACTGAACTTATCCCCAACTAGCACAAAAACCCTCACAATCACATTTTGGACATTTCTGTTGGTTAGAGTAAGAGGTAACCCAAAGCTGCTTACATCACACTCACGCAGTGACATGCAAACATGCAGACACACACACACACACACACACACACACACACACACACACACACACACACCAGCCCCTCACAGAAATGAACCTTTTCACATGAGCCCAGAAGCTTAAATGTTGCCATTTGCAAATGCACTGAACAACATACACAAACTAATCTAAACTATATGAACATTTGAGCCCTCTTGTCTTTCATACAAACAAATCCGAATCTCTGTAATCAATTCTGCAGAATAATTTCCGACTCATGATGCAGAAAAGTAATGTATGTGTAGATCCAGTGAATTAAGTCTGTCTGTTTTTAAAGGTTACAAATGAATAATAATGATCCAATGTGCAGAAAACAAGACTTTGTTTACTCAGTTGGAGACATGGATCATGTAATGTTAATAATTCTCTCTTAGTCTTTCTTTTTCTTCTGTCTCTCTCTCTCTCTCTCTCTGTCTCTCTCTCTCTCTCCCTTTCTCCCTCTATCTCTGTTCTTGATTAATTATTCTCCACACTAATGACTAATTAAGTTCTAGAAATTCCCATACAGTTTTGAAGTCCCCAAGGAGCACCCAATGTGCTCACCATGTGTGCGTCATAATGACATTCAAATCTGTGCCTGTTTCTAGTCTTTGGATTGTGTGTGTGTGTGTTTTTAATGTACTTGAAATCCAAGGCTCAGTTTTTTCCCCCTTCTGGCTTGTGTTTGTTGTGCTCCAGGAGACAGCCAAGGATCGCCATGACGACTGAGATGCAGGAGATCGCCATCACAGAGGAGAAGCCTTTGCTTCCAGGTCAAGCCGACCCTGGGAAGGTGAGAGGGCAGCCAATGACAGGCCTGCTGTAGGCTTCTGCAGACACGTACAGACAGAGACACAGGCACACACACACACACACACACACACACACACACACACACACACACACACACACACACACACACACACACACACACACAGTACTTACATTCATATTCACAGACACTGGCACACATTTTGTACCATACTCACAAATATGCAGACAATCCTCCTATCACACAGGACTTATATTTACACACAGTTGGTAAGGCAGTTCGTCTTTCTGACATATTTAGGCTTACACACATACACACATATACACACACACACATACACACACACACACACACACACACACACACACACACACACACACACACACACACACACACACACACACACACACACACAGTCACCAGCCCTCTCATCATCTCTCTTTCTGTCTCTGTCTTCCTCACTCTTTTTTCTCTCTGTCTCTCTCTCTCTCTCTCTCTCTCTCTCTGACTCTCTCTCTTTCTCTCTCTCTTTCTCTCTCTCTCTTCCTCTCTCTTTCTTTCTCCCTCTCATTTTCTAGGTCTTCCTGTCTCTCTCTCCCTCTCCCACAGAGATGCACATTCATGCTCACATCATACACACACACATGAAATCATTTGGACACTTGTTCACTCATACACCCGCCCATACAAATGTGCGCGCGCACACACACACACACACACACACACACACAGAGAGAGAGAAGAGAGAGAGAGAGAGAGAGAGAGAGAGAGAGATACAGTAGCTGGTTGAGATGTGTAGAAGTGAAGGATTGATGTCAGAGACCCTCAGGGCTGGTTTGAGTCGTGAGCGCTCCAACTACTGCCCTCTACTGGGCAAGCATAGAACTGCATCCTCTACACCACATAGAGAAACGCTTGTTTTTTCCATCATGCAGACACCACAGCCTTCAGTTGTTTTACTGCCCATTCCCATCAGCTGTCATCTGGCAGCTAATAAACTGAAGTCTCCACATTGCCTCTTTGTACGGTTATTAAACATAGATTAAAAATGATTTAGTAAGAGCAGACCACATGTGGCCATTGCACCAACGTCTAGTCGAGTCATTATCTGCTTATAATCTATGGGAAGACATCTGGCAGTCTAATACTCTGTGGTGATTGATTACTGTTGACTAGCCAGTCTTTTTTATTGCCCAGCGCAAACACCGTGAAATGATGTCTCTCGCTGTAACTATTGTTAATGCTATATAGGCATAGTGTGTTACTGTTTTGTAATCACCTGCAAATATGGAGAAGGGCTTGGTCCTTGGTCTTCTGTGCAGAGTGTGAATATAAAAATTTGCTTCACCATTTTGTGTGAAACAAAAATGTCTGAGAAAATATTCAGAAAGGAGCAATTTGGGATGAGAATAGAGAAAGAAGAAACACATGTCTGAATAAGACGCAGAAGCACAGCTGGGGAAGAGAATGGAGAGGGGGTGGGGGTCTGTGGGGGGGGTGCCAGACATATAATAACATGCAGTGCCAGACTGGTACTTGTCTGTAAAGCAGCTCATGAATATAAACATATTGTGGTATTTCAGGTCAAGTCTTTGAATAAAAGAACTATGCAGATGAGTAGATGCATCAGGCTTAGTAAATGGGTGGAGTTGAAACCAGTCTATGGTTGAAACGTGGATGGTTTAATGCTCCATGCTCTTGGAGGTTCTGTTTCGTTTCTTTGGTACTGATGTATGTCTTTGTTCCCCTCCTGTACAGGAAGCAGAGATCGCTGCACGGATACTGTTGGACCAGGGACAGGTATAGCAGCTCTTACACCCTGTTTGACTGTGTGTGTGTGTGTGTGTGTGTGTGTGTGTGTGTGTTTGTGTGTGTGTGAAGAGGGCATGTCAACATATGTGTGGGTATGATACATAGAGTGGTATGCAATAGTTTGGGCACCCCTGGTCAAAATGCCTGTGCCTGTGAATAGTGACGTGATTTGAATGCCCAATAAAGGGCCCCAATAAAAGGTTTGTGCCCCCTATGGTCAGTACTTGGCAACACCTCCAGAGGTTCTCCTGCACCACTACTTCAGTGTCTGCTAAATCTATTGGTATTTTGCATTCATAGAAGTGTGTGTGTGTGTGTGTGTGTGTGTCTGGGGGTGATATGTGGTTTTTAGTAATCCTACCAGCATTTCAGAGACCTTGGCAGCTGCTTAGAGGAGCCCATATCAGCTGATTGTTACCACAATGTTCGATGAGTCATTTATAAAGCTTTGCCATTTGTATCACCTGGCCTCTTCTAGTAATGGACTGGGATGGAGCCATAGCGCTAACAAGTTAATTAAGAAGTTATTTGAACAATTACGGTGTTCAAATCTGTTGGGGTGGCCAAATGTTTGCATGCAATTGTATTTGTGTCTCAGTTTGTTTGTGTGTGTGTGTGTGTGTGTGTGTGTGTGTGTGTGTGTGTGTGTGTGTGTGTGTGCTGTATGTTTGGGTATGGCTATGCGTCTGCATATGTTTTCTTTCTTTTTTTCTTTCTTGTTCCTCCGTGTACATGTGTGTGTGTGTGTGTGTGTGTGTGCATGTGTGTGTGTGTGTGTGTGCACGTGCGCGTGTGTGCGTGTGCATGGTGTGTGTGTGTGTGTGTGTGTGTGTGTGTGTGTGCGCGTGTATGCACGCGCGTGTGTGTGTGGCACGTGTGTGTGTGTGTGTGTGTGCGTGTGCGTGTGCGTGTGTGTGTGTGTGTGTGTCTGTAACCTGCTGTATATACCTTACTCCAGGAACACAGCATTGAAACTCCTCATGGTATGCTGCACGCGACCCTGCACGGCACAGGAAACACACGCCGGCCAGCCATCCTCACCTTCCACGATGTGGGTCTGGAAAGTGAGTCTCTCTCTACACATCTCTCTCACTCTCTCTCTCTCTCTCTCTCTCTCTCTCCTCTCTTTCAATATTTTCCTCTCCTCCTCTCTTATTCTCTACCTCTCTTCATCTCGTCTGTTCTATATATCTCCCTCTCCCTCTCTCACAACATGTTCCCTGGAGCATACTCTCCGCTTAGTGGTAGAAGCTTAATCAGAATGCTAGATAAGTCTATCTGGAAATCTGCCATCAAAACAGTTCAATTCCCCCATCAGTATTCAATCCCCATCCTCATAACCTAGTCAAGCTTTGGTGTGTGGATATGCAAGGCCATTGTTTGCCTAAAGGTCTGCAATTTGCATACTAGACTTTCTGAGCCAGGATACCTGCCCACAGTAACTGATTTTCCCCCTATTTACCCCCATATGTTTATCCATCAATGTGTTAATTGGGAGATGTTCACTGGTGATGAAAGTGGTCTTAGCCAATCATCACAAGATTTCTGTGTTGCCACTAGTATTTACCCCTCACTTGAGGCATTCGCAACTCAGATATCAAATTATGCTTGCTTCTCCAAGAAATAGGAACCAGAATAGGCTAATGCTATCTACTGTTCATCTAGCTTAGTTTAGCCTAGCCTAGTTTAGCTGATGTTTCCTGAAGTTCTCCAGGACTCTCTCTCTCTCTCTCTCACACACACACACACACACACACACAGAGAGAGAGAGAGAGAGAGAGAGAGAGAGAGAGAGAGAGAGAGAGACACACGCACCCTCTCTCTCATTTCTCCCTATTTTCCAGAGCTCTCCAGCTCTTTACTCCTCCCCCTCCCTCTCTTTTCTTCTCTTCTCTCTCTCCATTACTGTCATTTTCAATTCATGAATCACCTAATTGATGTCCTCTCCACAGTTGGCCCTCTCTGTTGTTCTAATCTCTGAACTCACCTTTGCCTCTTCACCTTCTCTCTTGTCATCCCTCACTAGTGATGTGTCACTCATCATTCAAGTTACCCAGGGCAGTGAGGGGAAAGCTACGTTTTTCTGGGGATTTGATTTTCAAGATGGTGCTCTAATTAACATTTCGCATAACCTTGAGTGGGGCAGGGACTCCATCTGTCTTGTTCTTTCCCTTGCTGTCTTTCTCTTTGCTCCTCTGCATTCTTGACTTTGGGTTTATTTCTATCTATCTATTTACAGTTAAGAACAAAATGATTCATACCCCTGGCAAATATTGATTTAATGTTGTTTTACTCTTGACCAATATGTTTGTTCTGCCTGAAAATGACACTGCCACATGCCAAAAAGACAATGTGGTAAACAAAACATGGAATCCAAAAAAATAAGCGTTTTTGTTTTAATCTTTCTTAACATTTTTATGAAAAATGGCATGTCCAAAGTTATTCATGCCCTTTTTAAATAATCAATGGAAACCTATCATTCCTATCATTCTAAGGATTCTAAGGATATCTGTTTCAAGCTAATAGAAATGGTGCTTCCCCTAGACTAGAATTAGAATGTACCTCATAACCTATGTCCTTTGCAAATCTATATGTATCTATCTATATCTGACCTCTTCTGAGAACTACCCAGTTTAAATGGTCAATGCAGCTTGTCACATGCTATTAGTGTGACCTATATCTTGTGCTGTTCTCTCTCTTTCTCTCTCTCTCTGTCTCTCTCTCTCCTCTTTCTCCCTCTTTCCTCTCATGCTCTTTCCCCCTTTTGTTTTTTGTCAATTCTTTTTTCTTCTTCAACATTTCCCTCATTTCCCTCTGTCTGTCTCTCTCTCTGTCCGTCTCCCAGGTAAGAGCTGTTTCTCCACTCTCTTTAAGTTTGAGGAGATGCAGGAGATTGTGAAGAACTTTACAGTGGTTCATGTGGACGCACCTGGACAGGAGGATGGGGCGGCTGCCTATCCCAATGGGTGAGTAACTCTGTGTGTGTGTGTGTGTGTGTGTGTGTGTGTGTGTGTGCCGACTGAATGTATTTGTATTTATATATATATATATACTGTTTGCATATATATATATATATATATATATATATATATATATATATATATATATATATATATATATATACATATATTAAGGGTGTCACGATTTTTTATTTTGAAATTGATCAAAATTACATCTCAATCTCGAACTTCGAACTTAAAAGTAGAATCGACGATGCAGCCACACCCCCAATGTCACGTACAGCATGTATGCCAAGACGCACAAACACACATGCACGTGCTGAACTGCAGCGTCAACACTCAGTTAAAACACAGTTAAAATATAGGCCTACACATCAACCTACCGAAATCAAAGCCCCTCTTGCTACTTTGAAATCACCGGTGTGGAAGTATTCGTTCATTCACGTCAATTAAAACTAACTTAGCCTACTCAACTTAGCAAGTGAAAAGATGGTCTAATTACAGTCCAAAGTTACTTTAAGGCTTAAAATGCACATTTATAAGTACATATTCCATGAACACTAACCGTGGGTCTCTTCGGAGTGTGCTGAAACAATCAAATTAACATTTCATTTCATTTTACTATGTTCACGTCTCTGTTTTAGCCTAATGTTAGTTCTGTTTACATTACAACCTCGCGGTTGGAACGGTTTCAAAGCGGTTTCAAAATAAAAGCCCCCCGAAAAGAAAAGGAAAAGGCCAAAAAGAGTAAATAACATATAAGGAATGCATTAATAGTAATATTTTTAAAAGATCGAAAAAAATCGAATCGAATCTCGAATCGTGACTTTAAAATCGAAAATTACATCGAATCGAGGATTTGGAGAATCGTGACACCCCTAATATATATATTATATATATATGTGTGTGTGTGTGTGTGTGTGTGTTTGACTGTATTTTAATAAATACAACTGAATAATGAGACATACCACACACTGAAGGTTAGTAGTACACCAGTAATCCAAAGTAAAATGTAACTGAAACCTTTTAAAACACACACACACGCGACACACACACACACACACACACACACACACACACACCAAACCTCCATCCATGAGCGTATGCAGAGTAACCACCCAGCCAAAAACACACAGTCCTGTGTATGAATGTCTGTCCTGAGTAAAAGTGGATATCTCTGGGGACAGGTACCAGTACCCACCAATGGAGCAGCTGGCTGACATGATCCCTGCTGTGCTGCAGTACTTCAAGTGAGCCTCCCACTGTTTGGATTATTTATTTAATATATGTTTTAATTTATTGTTATCATGTATTTTATATTCCAAAACATTATTGTAAATCACAACTAATTCATACACTGTATGAGTAACTTTTGTATGAAGGGCTGTATTTAGTCGAGCAGCCTACTGGTTGAGAGTTGAAAATGGCTTAGCTTGTGTGGAGGGTAGCTTGAAGGGTTGTTAAAAAAGCCTCTTGCTGTGGAGGGTGGCTTGAAGGGTTGTTGAAAAAGCCTCTTGCTGTGGTCTGTTCCTTCTGCTGTCTAGTTTCCGGACTATCATTGGTGTTGGAGTAGGAGCTGGAGCCTACGTGCTCTCCAAATTCACAGTAGGTCACGACATTCTTCACACACATACACACACATACACACACACACACACACACACACACAGATTTGTTTTCTTTCCAATATCTCAGTGGGCTTTCACTCCATACATTGCACACATGCACGGGCACACACACACACACAGCAAGATAATGCAAACTCACACTGAGAGGCAGGAGTCTGCACTGTCCAAATCCTCAGTGTGTGGCCATGGTGCATCTTGAGCTCCATATCACCTCATACTGTGGTGCAGTTGCACACTAAACTATATTGTTTATGCAGTTGCACACACTAATCTATTAGAAATGGTCTGTTTTTTATGTCTTAGTGGAGACAATGTTTTGTGAGGACTTACAAAATGTCCTGATGGTAATGTGCATGGAGTAATTTCACTGCTATATTACTGTAAAATGGATTTACTTCATTTTCTGTTTCCCCTTCCCTCTGCCATTTGTCATTCCATTTCTCATATCTAATTTCACTTCCTTTTCATCCCCTTGTAATTCCACTCCTCCTTGCCCTGTTTTTATTTGGCTCATTCTCTTCTCCACTCTCTCCTTTTCCTTTCCTTCCTTTTCCTGTGTTCTCTCTGTTTTTTTTTTGTATTTTCTCATCCACTTGTTCTATTTCCCCTCTTCTTTATTTCTCTTCTCATTGCTTCTTCTATATCTCCCATCATCTCCTCTTCTTTCTCTACCTTTCTTCTCCATCTTCTGCACACTACCCCTCTCCTTTAATTTCTTCACCCTGCCTCATCCCCCCTTCCTCTCCTCCTCTCCCTTTGCTGCCAAATCCCTCCCTTCTTTGCCCTCTCTCTTATCCTCTCCTCATCCTTTCTTCCCTTCCCCCTTCTTTTCCACTCCAGTTGAGTAACCCTGAGTCAGTGGAGGGGTTAGTCCTGGTCAACATGGATGCTAACGCCCGGGGCTGGATGGACTGGGCTGCACAGAAGGTACATCTCCTCTTCCTCCTCTTCCTCCTCTTCCCCCTCCTTCACTTCCTGTATCGCTGGCCAATCTGCCTCTCTAATTATTTTCACACACTGTATTACCGGTACATAGATCTAATGCTCCTTTTCAGTGTCCCAGGTAGTTCTTCACCTAAATATTTTATTATACTATATAATTAGCATTATATTATAAGTATATACACACTATACTACAGTATAATATATTAATACACCTATGTATTAGATTGATCACATTAGATGTTCCTTTTCCTTGTGGTTCATAATGATGAACCCCCAACCACAAGGAAAAGGAAGGTAACATCTATATAAAACATAATTGTTATGGTATCCTTATTTGTTAGATGTAAGCTTTTATTAAATGTCATGTCCCACATTTAAAGGGAATGTGTTCTAAGGATGCACTTGCACATCCATCTTGTCTGTCTGATTCTCCAGCTCACAACGCTGACATCATCCGTCACAGAACAGATCCTGAGTCACCTCTTCAGTCAGGTGTGTGAACATCTGTGTGTGTGTGTGTGTGTGTGTGTGTGTGTGTGTTTCTGCTTCAGTAGCTCTGTAAGGTTGTTGCAGAGGGCACTCTTCATGTTTAGTATTTGCCTGATGATCTATACGCAGTGTGTAATTTTGTTTTACTAGATTGTGTGTGTGTGTGTGTGTGTGTGTGTGTGTGTGTGTGTGTGTGTGTATTTCAGGAAATGATGATTATTATTGGTGTGTTATTCTCAGGAGGAGTTCTCAGCCAGCACAGATCTTCTGCAGTCACACAGAGAGCGAATCTCTAAAGCACCTAACCTGGCAAACATCGAGCTCTTCTGGAAGAGCTACAACAGGTCAGGGGATTTATATTCAGCACTCTTCACCACACATTCTTTTTATCTTTACATGAATATACATTCATATATGTACACATATACACACACACACACACATACACACACACACACACACACTGAGACAAACAATGTAGTAAACAGTTGCACACACATCTGCTAATGAAACTTTATTTTGCTCATTTTCAGTCGCCGAGATATGAACATTGACCGCAACAGCGCGTTTAAGTAAGTGTTCAAATACTCTCCGGTGTCTTACACCATTTGCAATAAGCCCTGTTGTATCAGAATTTGAGGCTGGTAACACGGCATTTGGATTTGATTATGTGGCGTGCTTGGGGGCAGCCCGAATTTACCCCACCCATTAAAATTGAGGATGTCAGAAGCCTTAGTCACTGTTTTACTGTTCATTCTGTTCAAGATATTGCACTATCAATGGCTTGTATGTCAGACACAATAGCGGATAGACATCTCGCCATCTCCACCAGTAAACAAAATCAACTCAAGCATGCTTTGATGATGTAGATGACTACTTCACTGTTCACTGGCACAGACTTCTCAATGGAGTGACTTCAGACCAAATTTCCCACCCTCATATTTTGTGGGTGGGGTAAATTCGGGCTGCCTTCCAGGCTAGTTTCCACTAGCACTGAGGTAACCTTCACCCTATCCCATCACTGCCCAACAACACTCTCCTCTCCTCTCCTCTTCCACGTCCTCACAGATGTCCAGTTATGCTTGTGGTCGGTGACCAGGCTCCATACGAAGATGCTGCAGTGAGTTTACTGCCTTTGGAAACCAGAGACTGTCCCAACACTATCTGAAATGTTGCTGTTGGTGGATCCTTACACTGTTCCCTTGTTTGTCCACTAGGTGGAGTGCAACAGCAAGATGGACCCAACAACGACTTCATTCCTAAAGGTAATGACATAAAGCTTCAGAAGCTTTATGATTGGTTTCTACTTTTATTATGACCACCGTGCAGCGAAGCGTCATATAGGTTTAGTATATATATAGTATATATAGTAACCGAAAGGAGGGTAGGGCAGACACAGTTTTCTGTGAATATCTCGAAAACCGTAGGGTTTTTTTTTTTGTATGTTTATCTCAAGGGGCCATGTCAACCCATTCCATAACCACTCATTTAATGTATAGCGCCACCTAGTTAAACACAAAAAAGTAAAAATGAGGTGTTGTAATTGAAGGTATCTGTGACCTAACATAGTCAAAACTGCACGAAATTGGAAGTGTAGGATCATTATGACACCCTCTGTATGCACGCCAAGTTTTGTGGAATTCCGTTCATGGGGGGCCACATAATAAATTAATTTATGTTACTATACACCAACTGGCCTGTAGGTGGCCGGAGACAGTTTTCTGTGAATATCTCGAGAACCGAGGGGCCTAGGAGGTCCACCTTTTTATGTATGTTGGTCTTAAGGGGCATGTCAACCCATCCCATTACCACTTATTTCATGCATAAGCCACCTAGTTAAAAAATTAAAAAGCAAAAAAAAATTAGGTGTTTTCATCACAATATCTCTGGCTGACAAGGTCAAAACTGCACGAAATTAAAAGTGTAGGATCATTATGACACCCTCCGAATGCATGCCAAGTTTTGTGTACCTTCGTTCATGGGGGGCCTTACAATAAAATAATTTATGTGTACATTTAGTGACGTACACCAACAAGGATTCCCGGGACACTAAAAGACCGGGGTACACAAAACTTGGTGGGCATGTACACCCCACATGGATAGCATGGAACCGTCAATACTTTGTTTTGATCTGTAGCCCCCCCGCTGGACTGGACCCCCCGAAAGGAGGGTAGGGCAGACACAGTTCTCTGTGAATATCTTGAGAACTGTAGGGCCTAGGATGACCATTTTTTTCCATATGTTTGCCTCCAGGGGTCATGTTAACCCATTTCATGTGCACACATGTGCACAAACAGATACACACACACACCCACACATACATTCACAGTAATCATATGTATGACACATACTCACACAGTAGACATATGTACGCTTGCATGCACAGGCACATACGCAGGCACACACACAAGCACGCACACACACACACACACACACACACACACACACACACACTCACACACACACACACACACCCACACATATAACATAAATATAACACAAACAATCAAGAATTTCTCAGAATTATGAACAGGCAAGATGGAGGTGGGGTTGTATAAAATGAATTTTACATGTGAAACAAGTGGTACTTGTTGTCTAGCAGATACCAGTGAGAATTGAGTGTGGAGAATGCAATTTAGTGAGACAGTTAGAATCATATAGGCCTTTCAGTGTGATTTCTTTTTGTGGAAAAAAATGTGCTGGACTGGGCGGCGGTCATATTTTGTACCGCTCTGCGGTACATCTAGTTAAATACTTAACAGATTAACATGGCTTTAATATGAAAATGTTATGGTTGACTATTAACCAGGCCATGTGAGAACATAAAACACCAAATCATGTCATGTAATCTCATACCATACTATGCCATAATGTACCTTGTCATACATAAATCTACTTAAAATGCAAGTGTTTATAGCAATACCACTCTACTAAAATGACATTTTTTGGACGCTATTAAAACAACATTTTAAATGAAAGATTCAATTGTGGTTCAAGTAAACATATATCAGCAATGCTACCCACCCCTCATACCACAAGTACCTAATTGCTTCCTGTTGCCTTTTTTGCAGATGGCAGACGCTGGTGGAATGCCTCAGCTCACTCAGGTGAACCAAAACAGCAAACCAATCATGGCTTCTTGAGCCCAGCTATAGACCCTTTCAACAATAAAAACAAAAACAATGCTTGAACATTCTATTTGGTTCCCAATCTACTTCCTCTGCATTAAGATAACATATGGAATGTTAAAAAGGAAGTCTTGTGGGGCCAACTATGATGCTGATAATGGAACTCTCTTAAAAGGGTCTATTAGCATCGGTGAATAGCATGCTTGTCACTGGACCACAGTAAATTAAACTTGAGTCTTTTGTCTCTTTGTCCACAGCCTGCCAAGTTGACTGAGGCTTTCAAGTATTTCATCCAGGGCATGGGCTACAGTAAGTGACAACATGACTAAGCATTTTGACTACCCTGTTCATAACAATGGCACAGGAGCTTTTCATTCTGATGGCATAACACATAGATTTCCATAAATATTGCTTTTGTGCTTTTAAGCATTTTATGCAAGTTTATTGCAAGTAATCCACTCCACAGTTTGCACCATTTTGATGCAAACACTAATGATGTTTCGAGAAATGTGCCCAAGCGGCCCAAGAGAAAAAACTGTAATGAGCCACATCTTAAGTCACATCCTAAGTGGGTCAGCTCAATATTTCCAAACAACACACAATAGTTTAAGTTCAGGCACGACACACTTTGACTGTGATTTACTGTGATGCACATGCATAAAATCACAAGCTTTAAAATAGCTTACTGTCATTTTTTTGATTTGTATAAGATATATGTAACATCAGTTTATTATGTGACACATTTTCTCCTCATTAAACAGACCCTAAACAAACTCCAGCTTATCCAAAATGCCGCAGCCAGAGTACTAACCAGAACACAAAGATCTCATCACATCACTCCAGTATTAAAATCACTCCATTGGCTCCCAGTAAAGCAAATAATTGATTTTAAAATACCTCTGACTAAATTTTAATTCATTAATGGGCGTAGCTCCCTCCTACATTTCTGACATGCTCATATACACCAGTCAGATCCCTAAAATCCTCAGGTAAAGGGCTCCTTGCAATACCCAGAATTAACTCAAATTCATCACATGGTGCCTTTAGTCACTATGTAAAAACATATTTATTCTTGCAAGCTTTCAATTAGACTTTTAAGGCTATTATTTAATTGTTTATTATTTTTATTTTTTTTATTGTTATTATTATTTATTATTATTGTTTATTATTTATATATATATATATATATATATATATATATATATATATATATATATATATATATATATATATATATACACACACACACATATATACAGTACCTTATAGGCCTACCTGTAGCTCAGGGAAGCTAACAGCTTTCTATTAGGATCTAGTTTGTTAGTTACAGTTTTGTCATAACTCCCTGATGCATTTTTGCATTTAGAATAGCCAGAGTGTGGATATCTCAATCGGAAAATTAAACAATATCGGGCGCCTATGGACAAGCCTGATCTGCCCGCTATTTATTTTTTGATTTCTTAAAAGATTGAGCTTGGTCTGGTGAAAGCCAGACTAGCCATGGACCTCAGTTACACAATGCAAGGGAACATGAATCAGCCTATATTTGCACGAACAATAACGGACAACAGCTCTTCAACTTTGGCCCGTTAAAATGTGTATGAACAGTCTAGCGACACATTTCTTCAAGGCCTATTTGGACCTGTCAGTTATTTGCACCACTGGTTAGATGTAAAACAGCATTTCGTTTCAGACTACTGTTACTTCATTTGTGCATTGACAATAACGTTTCAGACTACTGTTACTTAATTTGTGCATTGACAATAAAGTAGCACATGAACTAAAGACGACTAAAATCTTATGTAGAAGAAGAAACATTCACAAAAAATCCATCCATCCAAAAATGACCTTTGTTTTTGATAGCTGTTGAAAACGGCATGGAACTGACAGAGATGTTTTTGTTCATTAATAAATCAATAAATAAATCAATAAATAAAAATATAACATTATGCTGATACCTTTTGCTTTTCCCAAATACAATGTAGCCTACAGGTGTAAGTGACCTTTCATCAATCCAGTTGCAATGGATGAACTGTGATGAACTGCCCTACTTGTGATTGTTTAGAGATTTTAAAGGTTTTATAACAATGCTACAACTTCTTTGGCTATTCTACAATCTATTCACCTTTTCAGCGCCAGTAGGCTACTTTCTGTGCAGCCGCACACACACACACAGGCATGCCAAACAAGCATACACAAACGTTTCAAGAGTGGGGGATGGAGTAAAAGATGGAGACAAATTGAAGTGTGATTTATTATCGCGGAACGGATTTACAGGACTGAACGGTGGTCATATTTTGTACCGCTATGCGGTACATCTAGTTTATTATCATTTAATTATTTGTTAATTATTTTAATGTTTTATTCACCTGTTATTGTATGTATTTTAATTTCCATCTTTTTATGTTTATTTATTTTGTCTTATTTGTCTTTATTTTATTCTCTTTCTTTTGGAGCACATTGGGTCTGTTCTTGTCACATGAAATGTGCCATATAAATAAAGATGACTTGACTTAACTTGACTCAGTTATGTGCTTTTTCTTTTATTGTCAGGAATTTATTAACTTCTCTCTCTCTCTCTCTCTCTCTCTTTTATCTCTACAGTGGCATCGTCCTGCATGACACGTCTGTCGCGGTCTCGCACCACCTCCCTGTCCTCGTCCTACTCCATGGAGGGCTCGCGTTCGCGCTCACGCACCCTCTCCCAGGGCTCGCAGGGTGGACAGCTCCCCCCCAGCCCCTCCCATACCATGGAAGTATCCTGCTGAAGAGAGAGAGAGAGAGAGAGAGAGAGAGAGAGAAAGGGAGAGAGAGGGGGATAAGGTAGGAGGAGGAGGTAGGAGGAGGAGGAGGAGGAGGAGAAGAGGATGAGGGCAATCGAGGGAGAAGGAAACAGGATGAAATCACCACACTCATCACGCTAATCAGCTCATCCGTCCCGTGAGATCCAACCCATTCTCTATTACACAAGCTGATAAAGAGGCAAGAAAATGGAGATGGAGATGGAGAAGGGGGGTTAGAAAGAGACTGAGAGAAAGAGGATGGTAGATGAAGATAAATGAGGGTGATTGAGATGAAGATGACGCCATTATGGAATATGCAGTGGTCAAGGAAAGTTAGAAAGCACCCAATGAGGTGAAAAAGCAATCATGACAAAGCATCAAAGTGGAAGAAAAACACAACATAACTTTGTCCCCTCCTTCATCACTTCATCCTGCCACAGTAAGATGAATGAATTGATAAGATAAAGGAACAGAAGGAGAAAAGAAGACAAAGGGGGAAGCATATAGTAGGAGGAAGTGATGTCTCTCTCTTCCCCTCCCTCTGCGTGTTCAGGTGATTGACAGTAGAGCCCTTTAACCGTGTGGAGAGAACCGTGTGACTGGGTACTGTGGAGTGACTCATGTGTAGTGCTAATCAATAGTAATAATCAGAATAATAATATTAATAATAAATATGAGGATATTAATGATATTAATAATGTCAATGACCATAACGTTACTGTAAAAAACAAAAATAACCAAGTTTCTCCTAATTACGTGTTAACTTTTTAAAGCATATAAAATTGCTAGAAAACAAAAAATAATAGAGTATGGAAATACTTATAGTGTGTCTATCTACTCTTTTTCATTCAGTTTTCTTTTTGTGTGAGTTATTTTTTTCTTCTGTTTTGTAATTTTTAATCCTCTGTATTCTTATCCTGCTTTTTCTGAAGCAGGGGAGGAGGAGTAGCCAATCAATCGAAGCCTAGGTATCATGTGACCCAGGTTGGGTGCAGTGATTCGAAGCTTAGGACAGAGCCACCCCTCCTCCCTGCCCCTTTGTGTTGTCAATGACAACACTTGTCTTCCATTTGCCCCATTTGAAATGACTGTAATTCTTTTTCCCGTGTCAGGGGTTGGACCAGGGCGGTTCTGGGGAGGGGAATCGACTATGCTCTGGCATTATTGTTTTGTTTTTCTGAATTGCATGCTTGCTTCTCACCCATGTGAATGAGGATGAAACTTTTATTATTTTTTAATCTTTTTTTTTTTAATCAACTCGGTGTTGTGAGTTCTGATGATGTATGTTGTCATGGAGCCCATGAAGGACAGGAGTATGACTCAGGAAGGGGGATCAATTTCAATTGTCCTCATAGGAAGAAAGGTTGTGATCCACTTGTATGGATAAGTAAGGCCAGTTGCACAGAGATCAGTGCTTCCGCTGCTGCAACCTCACCAATAGGGGTCACTGTGTTGAGGGGAAAAAAGTGTCAACAACTCAAAAAACAAACAAATGTGCAGTTTGCAGTAAAACCAACCCCTACCTCTCCTGACAAACCAATCTAGCAGTCTCACGTTTGTTGATTTTAGAGTCCCTCTGGGTTTTCGGGATTTGGTTTGTGCCATGGCAAGCAATCTGTAGCCAAGCATGGTAGAGGTCTATACAAGCATTCAAGTGAGTTTAGGAGTTGGTGCTTTAGAAAGGTCACCACAGAGAGGTCCAAGGCTCATGACTACCCTAAAAAATAAAAGGTGTTGTCTTGTATATAGAATGTGAATAAGGTGTTATGTGTGTATAAGTGTGGATGTGTGTGTGGTTGTGTGGCTGACTGTGTGTGTATATGTAGGTGCACTTTTGGCCCTCTAAGCACAGCTTTGAAAGGGATATGAAAAATGTTCAAGTATAAGGTCCTTACAAACCATCTTAGAAAAACAAAATGGCCTCTTCTTTACAGCTGCCCATTTTTGAACCCTATCCCCATAAAGGTTTCTACACTGCCAGAAGGGTATGGCCACTTAACACTAAAAGTACAAGCAGTCTACTGCCAGGAAGCTATTGCTCACCGAGATTTACATTGGTATGTGCCGTAGCCATGAACACAGCATTTTATTTGGACTGACCAATAGGCCGTTTTAAAATACTGTGACTTATTAGCTGTAACAAACTCCATGGATGCTGGGTCAATGCTTGGCCTGCAATGGCAGACTTGCGACTTGTTCACAATCATCTTCAGCACTACACTGCCCAGGGTAATTTTTTAAAGATATAAACACATAGTGCAAGAACTTTATTGCTTGTTCTCTTACATAATTTGAGTGTGTGTGTGTGTGCGTGTGGTGTGTGTGCATGTGTGTGTGTGTGTGTGTGTGTGTCATATGCATACAAGTTGTGTTTGGTCAGAACATCATGTTTTCCATTTGTTGTTGAATTCAAATATCTAGTCAATATCCAAATCTACTTTCTTTTGCTAATAAATGAATAAAGTTAATATTCCCTCTTAGTCCTGTTCTGCTTTTGTCTTCCTTTCTTTCTTTCATTCATTCTTTCTTTCAAACTCTGTACAATCTGTATTTGTACCTTTCACGGTTCATTTGTTTGATAGAGCAGTGAGAGTGTGACTCAGCTTTGAACTGTCTCAGAAGGGACAGTAGTCATGGCAACAGATGTAAACAGCAAGGACAAAGATACGTAGGTGCAAAGGCATTTACCCACCAATTTGGCATCTCTACCAAAAAAACTGTAGAGCTTGAAATGGTTTACCAAAAAGGGGGGGGTGGGGGGGTGGGTGGGAAGGAATTCACAGTGACAATGAGGGAATGGTCATCTGAATGTAACAGACACTGTCCCATTTTGTTTGTTTATTTTATTTCTTGGTTATATTTTTTTTTAACCATGCCCATTTACCCCACTTACTTTCGTTTTTCCATTTCTTTTTGTGAAATAGTTCCTGTCTTAGTGTGCTCTCAAGTTAGCCATTAGTGTGCTAGTTTATGTGTAACATTTTTTAGCGATAGCATTTAAAAAAGGGAAATAATATAATTAACAAAAAAAAAAATGTTTAACAAAAATACAATCAAATGTATGTGTGGCTAATTTCTCTGTGTACTACAATGAACTGAAAAAATAACTAATAAAATGAAAATGAAACAAATGAACATTTTGTCTGAGTTGTGTTTTTATGAGACCAAACTGACTGAGACATTTTAACTGAGTTGTGTTTTTATGAGACCAAACTGACTGAGACATTTTAACTGAGTTGTGTTTTTATGAGACCAAACTGACTGAGACATTTTAACTGAGTCTGATTCTCCGTGATGCTCGGAACATCAGACAATCCCTGGTAATGCTATACTTCAGCAGAAGGCAGGACAGGGAAGCTACATACACACCATGACTTTCACATTTGTCCGGTTGCCAGTGTTCCAAATCATCAACACATATCAGTGTACGCAGAACAATGACCTTGGTGATTGTACAGTAACTGAGGAACACTACCTGGTCTTCCCCTGAAGTCCTGAAACCATGTAATTTACCAACAATTAGGGCTTAAATGTGTTGCCATCGAAATGAAGCCCAAACATTTACTCTTCTCTCTTAAGCTATTGTTTGTATGAACTTGAGCAGCACACTCATATGATCACCAGAGTCAATTTAAGTTGTAGAGGTAGAGACAGGTGAAGATATGTTGGACCATTACATTGCATTCATGTGATTCAATGAGTTCAACAGCTCAAGGGTATTTTCTATGCGGAATACTGGAAAATATTTTTTAAAATCTCTTTTGTCATATAGAAAGCTCAGTTGGTCATTAGGTGACTGGAAGACTTCAGGTGAGCTGTTAAAAAAATTGTGAAGATACTTGAAGAGCCTCAGAAACAGAACTATGGTAAAGTCCAATACATTATTTTGCAATGTATGAATATTCATTGATAATCTGTAACATGTGTTCACATAATCACAGCCATGGCAATATCTGCTACCAATGCCACACGTGCAATATTGCATAATTATTATAAAAAAAAGAACGTCAGAATATGTGTGATTTTTGTAATGGCTGGTTAGTACAATTTTGTTCATCAGTATTTTTGGAGAGAAATTCATATCACAGAGGCCCTGATGTAGCCTATAACTATAACTACTGTATAGTGCAACACCAACTATGCCACAAGCTTATATCTTTAATTGATACAGCTTAGTAACAAATCAATATGTGTGTACATTAATTTCAGTCTCGGGTACAGATTCAAAGTTACCAAATAAAACGTGTGTCAATGTGGCATTTATCAGACGTGAGCATGTGACTAAGTATTTTGGAAATTATATTGTATGATATGAAACTGTACAATACACACCTGTTAATTTGAATGGCACCTGCTATTGGTTGATCATGAGGTGTACAGTATATATTAGCCGTATAATAAATGTTAATAATTACCACTTTTCCTTGTTTTAGTAATATATAATATATATTATACTGTACAGTAGGCTTATGGATGTAGATATTTAAGCTTTGATGAAACACTTTGTGAAACACACACTGAAGAAGGCAGTGGTTAAAGTGGGATTTTGCAGTTGGGGGAACCCTGAAATCCAGTGCAGGTGCTATGGGAGAAAATGACTTACCGTTGGACAACATATTGAGTATCGTGGTGTAGCAATACTTTTTTGGACAAGAATTGCTAGTTTCTTGGTCACCTCTGTCAGTCAAAACAGCCCTCATATTGATTTGTACCAGGGGTGTCACTAGACCTAGATTTACACTGGGGCATAAGCCCCCCTAGGTAAGAAAAGGGTACACGCGAAAAATTAACTCACCATTTATTTTAACAATATCATCGCGCTATATAGTTGGTATGAAATCATATATTTATTTATTAATTTATCTGTGGTGGCGGAACTGCGTTCCTCCCCGTTCCGCCCAACTTTAAACCATGGAAGAAGGTACTATTCTATAGGACCTTCTGAAAATGTAAGGTTATGTAAGGGATAATGTATAGAACGCCGGTTATTATTGGGAAAATAAGTCCCGACAGGGCGAACCGGACTTGTTTCGCCCTGAAGGGACTTATTTTCCCATAATGACCGGCGTTCTATACATTATCCAGCTTATTATACGGCTACTTGCCAAAACGAAAAAATAAACTCCACGATATGTCTCTTTACACTTATTTGTTACCGTTTCATCGTGGCTTTTGCTGAGAAACAAATAGTTCGCAACACACGCTGAACTTGAATCAAACATTCTTTGAAAGTGAAAGTCTGCTTTCACTTTTGAATGAAGTTCCAATGCAAGAAGTGACCGGAATACTTGCGGAGTGATATGATCAGCAGCACAAAACCCGTTGCCATTGACAGGGGTAATTATATGTTTGCAGCGGTAATTACATGAATTTATTTTACCGTAGAACGTTGGGAAATCCCATTCAAGTCAATGGAGCGTTCTACTAGCATTGTGAAGAGCCGTATAATAAATGTTAATAATAACCACTTTTTCTTGTTTTAGTAATATATAATCCAAGATTTTGCAGGGAACTGAAGAAATACATTGTCTGTATGTTTTGATATAATTATCTCAATGAGGCTGTCATCAAGTCTTGATTAAGTAACACAGCTTGTTCGTCTCATTCGTCTCTCTGTTTTGATATGTCTTTCTCACCTAGATGAGCCACTGGACCACTTCGTTCACCCTGCTGCTGGTGTGCAAGGGCACCCTCACCTGTACAGCACAGTCCACCACCACACCTGAACCATCCACCTCCACACCTGACCTGTCCACCTCCACATCTGACCTGTCCACCGTCACTCTTGACCCATCCACCTATACATCTGATTTATCCACCACCACACCTGATCTATCCTATACATCTGATTCATCCACCACCACACCTGATCTATCCTATACATCTGATTCATCCACCACCACACCTGATCCATCCACCAACACAACTAATGCATCAACCACCACATCTGATTCATCCAGCACTACACCTGACCCATCCACATACACATCTGATCCATCCACTTATACAACTAATGCATCCACCACCACATCTGACCCATCCACCTATACATCTGATTCATCCAGTGCCACAACTGCCTCTCTCACCAGCACACCTGAGCTATCCACCAACACACCTGAGCTATCCACCACCACACCTAATGATGATACAGGCACCTCTACGACTGAAAACGTCTACACAGGTGTTTCTGCAAGCACAAGCTCAGCCAATTCCGGTATCACTCCAGTCAGTACCGATACATCTGCTAGCACTACCTCTAGCACACTACCAGTGTCCATGTCTACGACACTTAATCCCACCAGCGCCACTGTTCCTACAACAATGGTTGCTCCGACAACCACAGCAGCATACATGACTACTGCCACAACCACTTCCTCACCTCCAACTGCATCTACAACAACAGCCACTGTGACCATAACCTCATCGGGGATAGCAGCTGTTAATCTGTCCAACTCGCTATCTGCGACCACATCTGCAGCCGCTGCGTCAACTGTAGCTCAAATCGCTGTTCAAACAAGTTCAGCCGCATCTGCAGTCAGTGCCTCTCTAGCAGCACACAGTTCTGCTTTGACTATGGACTCCTCCAGCATAAGTAACATCAGCGCTGTGACTGTAGCGGCTAATTCTAGTTCAGTTAGCAATAGCAGCACCTCCAACATCAGTAATGGCAATACTGTGACTGTAGCAGCTAATTCTAGTTCAGTTAGCAATAGCAGCACCTCCAACATCAGCAATGGCAATGCTGTGACTGTAGCAGCTAATTCTAGTTCAGTTAGCAATAGCAGCACCTCCAACATCAGCAATGGCAGTGCTGTGACTGTAGCAGCTAATTCTAGTTCAGTTAGCACTAATAGCAGTCTTGCTAATGGTAATGGAAATTCCACTATATACACCACAGCCATGAATGTTGGCAATGGGAACAGCTCAGCCTCAGTAACTGGAGCCAGTACATCCCAAGCAACAGTGTGTTCATCTGCCAGAGTCTTAACTTCTCAGTTATACTGGACAGGTACACAGCACACAGTACATACACAGCACACATCATTTTGCATTTAAACTGAAGCACGCATAATATTAGTCTTTTCACATTATTTCTATATAGGCCCTATTGATTTGATATTGCCATGATTACAATAGCCTACAGATTCAGAAATGTGTTCCGTGATGATAAATGTCCACTCCAAAAATCGTTAAATATGCAAATATGTATTTGTGTAGTTCATAATGATATCAAATTGATATTGACATATGACAATACTGATTTCCTCTGCAGGCTTCCTTATCCAGATTCTGCTGTTTTCCCAACTTTGAAGTCAAATCGTTTTAACATGGTGGGAACATTTGGAGTGGAGTATGGGATGACTGGGTGTCCTTATATTCTACATGGAATGGATTGTAACAATCTAAGTCGGAGGTGGTGGTTGAGTTAGAGCAGGTTGGGGTGTGGGTTTATTAAATATGAAAAAAAAATATGAGAACCACAAAAAGCCAACTACAGGTCAAGCTAAGTACAGCAGCTCTTACTTAGTTTATGGCCTACTTAGAACTTACATAATGTGGTCAGACGCTGTCATTTGCCTTATTCAGGCTGCAGCCATTGTAAACCAAAACGAGGCTACAGGGTACACAAACCATAGGATTGTTGTGTTCTATGTATTCATTATGTATTAGTAAGGGTGGATCCCAAACATCTATTTGCATGCGGCCTCTCTCCTCGGTCCTCCAGCTCATGTCCCGGAAATCGTTCGAAGCTCGACATCATCGAGGATGTTCCATTTGTCTAACTGCAACCAGAGGAGGTGAGAACAAGGAGAGAGGCGATACGCAAGGAAACACCAGCATCCTCTTCGGAAGCGTTTTCAGCTGGAATGGTGCGATTCTTTGGTCGTAGCGATTTATTAGCGACAATAAATAACTATATAGACCAAGAAAAGATCTTTATATCCTGGAATTATCTAGCCTAGAAATCTAGACGCACCCTAGCGGCAGCAGGCTAGTATAACAACTCTCCATTGGCTTGCGAGCTGTAAAAATTAATGATAAGGCCAATCACATCGTGTATAGAGCATACCTGTCAACACTCACGTTTTTCCCGGGTTTCTCCCGTATTTCAAGGTCATCTCCCAGCACCCTCCCGTTTTGTTATTTCTCCCGGAAAACTCCTGTAATTTGCATGGCCATCAAACTTCATTTTAAAATCATTGATCAATTAAGGTTGCCAGATTGTGTATGAAATACACCCTACACATACACGATCACTTAGTTTCAATATCAACCGTTTTGTCATAGGCTAAAACCTGGCAACCCAAAACCCAAATAAGGAAGCGGGTGCCGACTGCGCAGCCTGAGTCTCGTTGTAAGCAAGCGGGCTGGTTGAATGGCCTACTCCAGAACTAGCTGTTGTGAAATTGTTGGGAATTTAATTATAAATTTAATTTGATTAACACATCACATAAACTGTTATTGAGTGTTGTTGATACACTGAACTTGTGCCCTCGGAACCAAATCTGACAGCAAGCAGCTTTGGAGTTTTGGAAGTAGGCTGCAGGCAGGCAGCTGGTGGATACATAACTGTCATATGCGTAAGGTAATGGTAAGGTAAAAGCAACGACCGAAATGCAGTGTGCCCCCCCCCCCCCGAAATCTCCCGTTTTTGGAAAGCTAAATGTTGACAGGTATGGTATAGAGACGTTAGTTGAAACGCTATTTGAAAACAAAGAAGATGGATGTTGCTGTTGGCAAACAGCATGACACGAGTTAAGCTTTTTTTAAGTTGGCAAAAGTTTGAAGTAGCCAACTAGCTATGCTGATGGGAAAACGCATGGGACCCCAGACCCTACATTTTAAATTATCATGAACTACCATGCAAACTTTAAAACAAGTTGATGCCTGTTTTTCTGTATTCATTCATGTCTCGAGAACTATCAAACATTACTTCCTTATCAGGGTCAACAAATGGGAATCCTCCATGTTCCTCATGATATTTTTAGGCTTTGGTCTAAGTTTATATTCTCTGCAATTTGTATGTAACAATGGTCGATTTATTCTAGCCCAAGAGGTGATGCTTTGCAGCCTCATCAGTAATTGACGTCTCTTAAAAGTGATGTGTGAGTGAGCAGGACATCTCATTTCTAATATTCTTCATCCTCCTTACATTCCTTCCTCGTTTCCTTCACAAAATGAATTAGAAGGAGGGGTTAGGACAGGAGTCTCCCTTTGGTTTACACAATGGCCGCCTAAATAAGGTGAATTGCTATGTTGTAGAATGGATAGATAGCCTAATTATTCATCCAAGGAATTTGCTCCTCACATTAACCAATCCCAAGAATGGAACAATACATCGCCAATCATGAAACCATTTAAACAAGTTTGTAGTTTAACTAATAAAATATTCATGTGTATGGTAATTGGTTGAGGAAACAGTATGAAATGAAATTTCATGACAAAACAATGCTGTACTATTGAAATGTGTAAACAATGTTTAGGACAATTGGACATCTTTTTCTTTCATTTATCAGCCTGATAAGATTCTTATATTGTCAAGTTTGGGAATCACTGATCCAACATCAAATTATGAACACATGATCATAGGCATATTACTCCATTACAAGCTACAAACTTTACAAACACAATGAACAGAACAGCCTATGTACCTGCACCATTTTCCTTGCTCATATTTTCCTATACGTAGCTCATGTCCCTGAAAGATAATTATTATTTTAATATGACCGCTCTAATGTTACTCTATGGCACAATGAATGCTATAGGGCAGTTCCAGCGTTATGGATGTGACAATTGGACTCATATTGGTAAACAAAATGCCTTAGAGTGGGGGCAACATTAGTATCAGTGAATTCATTTGCATAACTTTTAATGTAACCTCTGTCCTCTGAATACTGAGAAATCCTCAAATTTCATATAATCAATTTCATCCTAAGAATACAAGGCATTTTATCAGCGTTATGGATGTGACATGAAATGGACACACTTTTGTGAGAGATTACAGGTTTTCTACAAACTCTCTGAATTTTAAAGGAAACTGCCGAAACTATGATATATGTACGATGAAGGAGACTTGAATGAACACAAAAAGTGTGTTTTTGAAACTATGCGTCATTTTCGTAATGCATTATGTAGGAAAAACTGGCGTTATGGATGTGACGGTTTCACGTTATGGAGGTGACGTGTCTAAACCAGTCCTCGACAAACTACATAAAACACATAA
The DNA here is from genome assembly GCF_017589495.1 of Alosa alosa. Lineage (NCBI taxonomy): Eukaryota > Metazoa > Chordata > Actinopteri > Clupeiformes > Clupeidae > Alosa > Alosa alosa. The sequence goes on from NC_063212.1 coordinate 15,618,261, forward strand.
TTAAGTAGTGAATTTTGATATGAAACAATTGAAATGGTAATCATGAAAAACTAGCGATGAAATTATTGCTTCCTCAGTGCCCACTAAGATCCACAGGAAGAATCAGGACAACCAGTCATTTAAAATATTAAAAAAAAAAAAAAAAAATCTTTTACCGTCATCAATTTTGGTCAGTGATTCCCAGGTTACTGAAACACCAGGGAACATGAAACTTGGTGGCCACTCCCCTAAATAACTAGCCCTACCTGAACCGTTGCACCCAAGATGACAAAATATTTATGGTATGTTAGTCTCAAGAGCCCGCATGAACCTAACCCATACCCACTCATTTGTGATTTGCACACATAAAGTACATGCACGCCGACGCGTGCACACTGCCACATGCACACACACGCATTACGCGCACACACACACACACACACACACACACGCACGCACGCACAGTCGCACACATACAGACAGGCAAGCACACACACACATAAACACATACAGACAGGCAAGCACACACACACACACACACATGCACAAACACCCACCCACATGAATGCAGACACATAAACACACACACACACAGGCACGCATACGCATGTGGGCATGCAAACACATACGCACACACACACACACACACACACACACACACACACACTCTTATAAACAAAAGCAAACTCACATATGCACACACTCATTTACATGCGCATGAATTGCAGGAGTAGGAGATGGAGACAAATTGATAAGCATGATTTATTTTTGCGAAGAGAATATGCAGGACTCAGAGGCGGTCATATTTTGTACCACTATGCGGTACATCTAGTTTATTGCTGTCCTTACTCATGTTACTCTGTGGGTATTAGCTAAAGAGGACCTGACACTTCAAATGCTCTCATATCGCATCACATTTAAAATTAAACTGTGTTAAGCAGACGTGAACGGCAGGCTGAACAGATCTGCAAAAGAATGAGGTTGCTATGTTAACTCCAGCTGCAAAGTCAGCCATCTTCACCAGCTGACACGATAATCCAGTTACTGTACAACATTAGTATAACAGTTACAGGAAGATAATCATTCAGATTTTCGTTATTAGGCCACTTGAAAATAGGCTATGTCTAGGCTAATCACTGGAGGTATTTTAATATTATGTTTGTTTTGCTAATGGTTAGGCAAGGCCTCCCTGTGGTTTTGATCAACCTAATAATCTTTAAAATGTCAGTTGTAAACACTAAGTTGAAATGCGTTGAAACTGACATGCCACCAGAACAGACGTTTTATCGGCTTTGAGGTATAAAAAAGTCCCCAGTCTTGTAAATTCACATTATGTAACATCCATAACGTCACATCCATAACGCACCATTAAAGGTTTTAAAAGTAAGAAAGGTGCAAAATTTGGTCATCACACTTTACATTGATATAAATCAGCTTTGCACAGACATTATGGACATTGTCGCATCAACACTGTATGTGTAGCATAAACTTTTCCTATAAAACGTTATGGATGTGACATGGCCATGGAACTTGCTGACTTAAAAACAAAAGCCTTACAAATGTAAGGAGTTGTGCTGTTAAAGGCAAGCTGAGCATAGACATTGCTCTACCATTCCCTTGTCAATCTGGAATTTGTCAAATGACACAATTTGTTTGAACATTGGGTCCATTTATCCAGTTTTGAAAGATGTATAATATTACCATGTAAAAAAAGTTGTTTCTGTATGGTTGCACACCATATTTATGATGTAAAAAGAGTGTCATTCTCCATCAAATTCAATCAGATTAGTTACAAACAATAAAATATAGACCTAAATGAAGATTTTAACAACAGTTCTATTTGCGTATGCACAACTTTTTTTTTCCATGGTAAGGATGACCTTTGCATTGAATTGCCCTATATTATTGTTCCTAAATTTATTCTGAAACAATGACATAGGATTAAACTGCATTAGTATTATGAGTCTTCTAGAGAATCATTTAGTTTTGAATGCATGTAAACATTTTGTTTTGGTCTGTTTATGTGTGTGGTGGTGTGTGTGTATAAGGGAACAGCTAGCTAGCAACCTATTATCACTACTGTCTACTATATCACAAGAGGAAGGAGCTACAGAATGTCCTATTTTTTCTGTTTGGATTGGATGTGGACCATTGTATTTGTTTGCCTTGTTTGCTTCTGAATTGATTTTGACAACATATTGTACTTTTTATTGACCTCAAAGTGTAAAGTGCTGTGGACACCGGCGCCGACCTGAGTGTGAAACGCTCCACTTTTCACATTTGATTACTTTGACAACATTACTACAACCCATTAAACCTGTAAATGTATTTGCAGAAACATGCAGACAACATTATGTAACAAACTGTTTTAATGTTCACCAAGCTTCTCCAGTCTCCAAGCATATGCATCTTTTTTCCATTTGTGATTTTATTTCTCTGGGTTACATACTGTAGACATGCAGTGTTGAAAGATTGTGTAGATGTAGGGCACAGATATGATTGTATAATATACAGTATCCATTACAATAGGTCAAACATGTTTTATATCAGAGGAAAAAAATGCTTCAGTTTAGGCAGAACCATCATTATCAGCAGGACATTAAACCCCTATGGTAGTGTAGTCATGGGGCAGCAATTAACTTAGTAAGCTTAGCAATCTTAGTTTTAACTTAGCAATCTTAGTTTATCTAATTGCTTTTCCAATTGCTAGTACAATAAAGGTAACACAATTTGAATGCATTTCATTGATCAGCAAAACTGAAATTGTACAACAATATACAGTATGCTTACTGTATGAATCACATTAAAACAAGAATGTTCAGAATGATATTTTCTTAACACAGGCTGGCTGAGATCACCTACAACACTCAACACTTAAATGCCTCTAAACAACTTTGATATATATCCAGTCAGTGAAAATGTTGTGTCTAGGGAAAAGATTTGAGTTAATCCTAGTGACTGAAGGTTTACCAGCTCATTTGCAAAATCGTTAAGATGTAGCAAAATAGACTGTATATCCAGTAGAAGGAAAACATGACACTCGGTAACCTTTACTCCCCCACCATTGTTATGGGCTATCTTTAGCTTATTCACAGCCTCATTAATGTTCAACTTCAAACGCTTCAGCACTTGTAAGCGCGCACGGAGTTGTTTGGTGAAACCTGTGATGTGTCTAGCAGGTGGATTTGTCCCTGTTATGACCACATTGGTCAATGTCTCCTCAGTGAGAGACATTGTATGCTCCACTGATTTTCCAGCTTTTTCAAGGTCTCGCAAAGCTACACTGACATAGCCTCTCTCCTGTTGCTGCATTACTGACAGTGCACGGTTGTACAAAGCAATGAAGTCTTGATCATCTGCTTCCAATGCCATGGAGTACATCTCAACGCTCTCGCTGAAACACCCTTGAAGTCTTAGTGCATTCCCATATCTAATGTAGAGAGAAACGGCAGAGGATGGAGATCGCCCTTTTTCCAGGTGCTCTCGAACACTTCCCATGGCATCTTCAAACCTGACCTTTAGGATCTCTTTTGATTCATTCTCATCAAAGCGTGTCAGAAGCCACAGTCCCCAGCACTCATGCATGGACTCGACAATTTCACTGAGCATTTTGGAGTTTTTATTCTTTTCATGCATCTCATCCAGTAGTTGAAGGTAATCGAAGAAGAGATCTTCCCTTTTTTTCATTTTAGGAATGTCTCTTGTCAAGTACAAGGACAATCTTTCTCCGACTAGGCTGTCTCTTGCCTCTTTTGCATCTGTAATGTTTGTTTTTCTCAGTGTGTCCAGACAAGACAGTAGGTGATCAAGAGCTGCTCTCATTTCTTGCCATGACTGATTATGAAAGCCATCTTTTAACGCTAGTTTCAAAGCTTCTGTTAGCTGCCTCTGTGCCTCTGTATCTCTATCTAATAAGGAGATGTAAAGTCTCCTTAGTAGTGCTAGCATCTGGAGAAGAGACACATTTGTGAGCATCTTTACCATGACTGGCATTGAGAAATGGCTGGCACACATAATCAGCTGGGCAGAGCCTGGGTTTCCCTGGCGTCCTGTGCGACCGAATGCCTGCTGCTCAACTCTGGTGTTGAGGGGTAAGAATGTTTGTAGAACAAAGAGACCGCCGGCCATGTTCACTTTCCCACAGACTTGAAGATCTGTTCCCCGACCAGCCAGATTTGTTGCTACAATGACATCTCTTGCCTGAACAGGTTTCCCAGTGACTTCACTGGGGCCTGAGTTGTTCTTTGTGTATAATTTGAGGTTGACCCCCTGGACTGATTCTTTAATGGATTTTTCAATGCTCATAGCCCGGTTTATTGTCTCACAGATGACCAGTACAGCTCTCTCTCCTCGATAACATGTGGAATTGACCTTTTCATAGACAGCTCTGCAGATAGCTTTCAGCCACTCTCCCTCCTCATCCAAAATCGTGCCCTCTTCCTCAAAAAGTTTCCTCCGTTTGAAGGAAGGCATGGCGCAGGTGTGCATGTCATTGTAGAGTTTTTGAAGCATTTCAATTTCCTCTTTGTTCCCCAAAGTTCCTGTGACACCAAACACCTGGCCCCCATACATCGTAAAGAGCCTCACATTGGACATGAAGTTTGTAATGACCGTCATGTTGCTCACTTTGGTCTGATGCTTCATTTCCAAAAACTGTTGAAGGCCGTCACTCCATTTCATGTTGCTTTGTATAACACCTGTGCATTGGTAGTCTACAGGAACCACAGTGTCTGCCTGTATAATATACTCATCACCTAGAGCCATCTCTGTGGCTTTAAAGGCATTTTCTACCCACACCCGCAGCTTGCTATAGACCAAATGCTGGAAGCCTGTGATGTGTGAGTCTTCAGGTGTTATTTCAGGGGAAGTAAACTGAAGATCCTTTCTAATCTTCTGCTCAACCGAGTTGAAAAGTGTCTGTTTATCAGAGAACAAATGTCGGCATAGACCTCCTTTGAGGAACAGTAAGGGAATCTCATGGCGGTCTCCAACTTCTTCATTGTTTGTTCTATTCAGCTTCGTTAGAGTTCCATCTTCCTTTTCAGAAAACAAACTGAAGCAATAATCTGGAACTTTTGTTTCAATTAATCTGAAAAAGTCAACAATATGTGTCTTGCCAACACATTCAAGTTTTTTAATTATGTTTTGGGCATTGAGATGTTTTGTGTCCTCAGAAAATCCCTTTGGAAAAATGCCTTTATCTTCAGCCAGCCTCAAAATATCAAGTACGTCAGTCTCAGAGCAAATATCAGTGTTTTCCTGTATAAATTGGATGAAGGACTGAATGGGCCCTGCTCTTTTCCCACAATCTAGTGTTTTGTGCTGACAAACTAAAAACCAAATCCTTGACAAAATTACATTTAGGTACTGCATGACAGGCATCTTGCTGCTCAGATAGACCACCTCCAGACCTTTATCCAACATGAGAGAGTCCACTTCGTCCACAATCACACAATGGAACTCTCGGTCTCCTCTTACATTTTTCCTCAGGAAATGGTGTCGTAGCCAGTCACCTGCAAAACTGTGTGTTGTGCCATACACTATGTGACATTTGTAGCATTGTTTCAGGTCCTCTTCATTTGATTTATTGCTGTTACAGTCTACTTTAAGACCGAGTTGTTTATAGAAGTGGCTCCAATCCTCTGCATCTCTCTCTGCAAGTACAGGTGAGCTGGAAATGATATCAACCTTCTTGCCTTTCAAGGCCCTGTAGGCAGCAAACATGGCCACTATGCATGACTTTCCCTCTCCTGTGCACACCTGCAACAGGTAACTGTATTTTGATAGAGCCAGAAAGCACCAGCTCACCATCTGCGTGATACGTGGCTTCCAGCCAAAGCAATCCTTTACAGCATTGCATAGATCAAAGAGATGTTCTTCCATGTCATCTTTCAAACATTTCTTCTGGCCAACCGTGAGTGCTGAGGAAACAGCTGACACAATCTCTCTCACCTTTTCAATTAAACATCTATCAACTCCATCTTGTTGTGAGAGGTCTTTAAGAATTTCCTCAAGATCCTTTTCTCTGCCCTCCCCTAAAAGGTTTAGGAGAGTGTTATCATCAATATTGGTCTCATTCACCAGCTCGATAATATTGCAACGCTTTGACCCAAGTTTCAGGTTCAGATCAATTTTGTGAGTTTCTACTGTATATAGTATTTCTGCCACCCATGTGTCAAAATCAAGAGTCTGTTGTTTTGACCATTTGAAACGCTTCACTAAAGCTTCAAAGAGATTTTTTACATCTTCTTTATCCCAATGGATGTTTTGTATCAAACTCTGAAGTCTAGGGACGCTCAAGTCCATCTTATAATCATTTGCAGTCATGGTGTTTTCTGCCTCCAAATCAAATTGCGACATTCAAGGCATTGTCAGGCATTTCCTTGGTATCTGTGGGAGAAAATATAGTCTAGAATTAAACAGTATTACATTATAAAATAAAAGGTCCTAATTTAAAGGTGCTCTAAGTGATGTTGGGTAACGTCACTTCTTTTAACATTCAAACAAAAAAGAGAGCAAGCTCGCAACTCCCTCCCCTTTCCTGCCGTACAATTGAAACTAAAAGTGCATCTTGCCAGTGATTGGCTGGAACAGTTTGTTATGTTTTTGTGGTCCAGTATGGACCAAGTTGTTTTTGTTGCCGTTTTTGGAGACCGCATTCTTTTACAGTGTATTCAGGACAGCTCGCGAATGGTGAGTTGATGTTTGATGTAGGCTATATGACACAAAATGTTTTAGTCTTGAAACCACATAACATAATGGGTGATGTGCAGTCAGGCAACATAAAAGTGTCTAATGTTGTCAAGTGACATATAGGAACATTGTGTTTATGTTCCTAAATACAATAATCAACATAATAACTTTACTTTGTATTTACTTAAAATTGTATGACATTTTCTTACAGTACTTAGTCTTTTGATTTAACGGTAACACTTTACTTGACAGTATCGACATAAGAGTGACATGACATTGTCGTGTACACATGACACTGTCATGACACATGAAACCTAACTCCTAACCCTAATTCTAACGTCTAAACCTAATCCTAACCCCAACCCTAACCCTGACTCTAACCCTAACCCTAGCTCTGACCCTAAACCTAACCCTAATCTTAACCTTAACTTGTTATGACAAAAACCGAACGTCACTTAATAACAGAAGCGTTATGTCATAAACGTTTATGACTTGTTTATGACACGTTCATGACAGTGTCATGTCACTCTTTTGTTGACACTGTCAAGTAAAGTGTAACCGTTTTAACTAGTAGGGCCTTTATTTGTCGGGCAGAGTGTGAAGTCTGTCAGCAAACAAAGTTCTTCTGCATGAACATTTAGCTTACTTTGTTTGTGCTTCAAAGTCTTCCCAAAGATGCTAAACTGGCAAATACATTTTGTTTACAATTAACAGTAACACTTTACTTGACGGGTGAATTCATAACACATTCATAGCATGCACATAAAGCATTCATGACTGTTTCATGAGACGTGACTCAACATTCATACCAAACCTTTCATGAATGTGGAAGACAGAATGACGACAACTTGTCAAAATAAAAGTCCAACAATCGCAAAGCAGCATTGCCGTTTTTGTTCCAAACCTTTTACCTGATCACATCACATCTGAGTCATTAGGCTACTCCAGTGTCAAAAAGACAGAACATGGTCAAGCAAATAATTTTTGTTTTATAAAAATGTATTTGTTTTATGATGCCTTTGCAGATGATTTCTCATCTTTTGCTACTGGGAATGTTCAACCGTTCCAGGTTACACAAATACAGGTCAGCTGAATGTAGGCTAGTTTACCTCCCAGTATTAAACTCAGTGATTAAGAATACTTCACAACTTGTATAGTAAAGTGACATTCAACTTCGTTATATATTCATGAAATATTTACAAAGGCTGGAGAAAAAAACGGCACTGCTGCTTTGCGATTGTTGGACTTTTATTTCAACAAGTTGTCGTCGTTCTGTCTTCCACATTCATGAAAGGTTTGTTATGAATGTTGAGTCATGTCTCATGAAACAGTCATGAATGTTTTATGTGCAGTTTATGACAGCTGCTATGAATGTGTTATTACATTACATTACATTACATTACATTTGGCTGACGCTTTTTAACCAAAGCGACTAACAACATGGTAAACAGTAAGTTTTTAGAACAATTCTCACAATTTTAGGACAGTTTAAAAAAAACATTAGAGTACAGTAAGAATAAGTGCGTCGGTGAGTGCTGTTTTTAGCAGTTACTTGTCAGTTTAAAACGGCTGGTGAGTGCTAGGATCAGTAAGACTTGTTGTAAGTGTTGCTATGAGAGTAGATGTTCTCTAAAGAGCTGGGTCTTCAGGAGTTTTTTTTGAAAGTGGAAAAGGATGTCCCTGCCCTTGTAGGAACTGGCAGTGTGTTCCACCAACGAGGAACAACAGATGAGAAAAGTTTGGATTGGCTTGAGCTTACCGGTGGTGGTAGAGCTAGGCGTCGTTCGATCAGAGGAGCGCAGCGGTCTGGAGGTAGTGTAAGTCTGTAAGAGGGCATTCAAGTAGGTGGGAGCAGAACCGAGACTACTTTGTAGGCAAGCGTTAGAGAGTTGAATTTGATGCGGGCCGCCATAGGTAGCCCAGTGTAGCTGGATGAGCAGCGGGGTAACATGTGCCCTTTTGGGTTGGTTGTAGACCAGGCGCCCGCCCGGCGTTCTGGATCATCTGAAGTGGTTTCACTGCGCAGGCTGGGAGACCTGTCAGGAGGGCATTGCAGTAGTCGAAGTCATTGAGATGACTATTGCCTGAACCAGAAGTTGGGTAGCATCTTGAGTCAAGTAAGTCCTGATTTTCCGTATGTTTGTAGAGTCGCGAAAGCGGCATGACCGGGCGACTGAGGCAACATGATCTGAGAAGTTTAGTTGGTTGTCGAGAACAACTCCTAGATTTCTTGCAGTCCTGGTCCGGTGAAACAGACAGGGAGTCAAATTTGATGTTGATGTCGTGGTGTATGGTAGGTTTAGCTGGGGATGACCAGCAGTTCAGTCTTTGAGAGGTTCAGCTGGAGGTGGTGTGCCTTCATCCATGTAGCTATGTCTGAAAGGCAATCTGAGATCCGTGTGCTGAAACCAGGGGGTCGTCAGGTGGAAAGGACAGATAGAGCTGTGTGTCGTCTGCATAGCAGTGGTATGAGAAGCCGTGCTTGACGGATAATCTGTCCCAAGGAGGTGGTGTAGATAGCAAAGAGGAGGGGCCCCAGCACTGAGCCCTGGGGACCCCTGTGGTGAGATGGTGAGGTGCGGATAGCTGACCAAGCCATGATACGTTAAACGAAAGGTCCTGTGAGGTAGGATTCAAACCAGGAGAGAGCAGAACCGGAGATTCCCATGTCAGCGAGTATAGAGAGAAGGATACGGTGATTAACCGTGTCCAAAGGCAACCCGATAAGTCAAGCAGAATGAGTACTGATGACCGGCGGTCGCCCTGGCTTCTTTTAAGGCTTCTGTTACAGACAGCAGAGCCGTTTTGGTAGAGTGGCCGCTTTTGAACCCAGACTGATTTGGATCAGAAGGTTGTTCTGTGAAAGGAAGTCAGAGACCTGTTTTGGAGACTGTGGCTCGTTCAATGCCTTTGGATAGGAAAGGCAGTAGTGAGACAGGGCGGTAGTTCTCGACTTGAGCAGGGTTGAGAGAAGCTTTCTTAAGTAATGGTGTTACCGGGCCACTTTGAGCGCTGTTGGAAATGTGCGGAGGTTAGCGAGGCATTGATCACATGTGTGATAGCTGGAGCGATGGTCGGGCTGATGGACTGAAGTAGGCTCGTAGGTATAGGGTCCAGTGAGCATGTGGTAGGACGGCTGCATGTCAGGAGTCTGGACACTTCACTCTCGGAGAGGCGTGAATGCTGAAAAAAGATGTTCCAGCAGTCCCTAGAGGTTGTAGGAGTGCGGTATCTGAGTCAGATGCGTTGAGTGGGCATGTAGAGAATTGACTGCTGATTGCCGCCACTTTGTTTGTAAAAAATGAGGCGAGGGTATCTGCAGTAAGGCTGGATGGAGGAGGAGGCAGCTGAGGGTTGAGTAGCGATTTGAAGGTTGAGAAAAGTTTTTGAAGTGTCTGTAGCGCTGTTGATTTTGTCATGGTAGAAAGCAGTCTTAGCAGCAGTGATGCTGGCTGAGAAGGAGGTCAGGAGTGTCTGGTAGTTTTTGAGGTCGTCAGCTAGTTTGGATTTGTGCCATTTCCTCTCCGCGGCTCTGAGTTTGGTGCGCTCGCGATCCGGAGGGTATCATTTAGCCATGGATGAGAATGTTTGGATCGAGCTGGCCTTGTGGTAAGAGGGCACAGCTCGTCTAGACACGAGGTCAGTGTGGAGCAGAGCGAGTCAGTGGCTTCATTAACCTCCAGAGAGGAGAAGGTGTTGAGTGGAGGTAGACCGGAGGCAACCACAGAGGAGAAGTGCGTTGGAGACAGGTTCCGGATGTTGCGGCGGAACGTGACCATCGGCTGAGGAGCCGGAGGCTGTTCTGACAGGCTGACGTTGAACTGGATGAAGAAGTGGTCAGAAAGATGGAGAAGCGTCACCATGAGGGTGTCTGTGCTGCAGTTCCGAGTGAAGATCAAGTCAAGCTCTTTGCCAGCTTTGTGAGTCGGTGGGCTTTGAACCAGTTCGAGGTCAAAGGAGTGGACCAGGGCCAAAAAGTCCGTTGAGCCTGGGGCATCTAAGTGGATGTTCATATCCCCGAGAACAAGAAGCGGACAGTCATGCTCAGGGATGGAGGATAGCAGAGTGTCAAGTTCGTCAATAAAGTCGCCTAGTTGGCCTGGAGGGCGGTAGATGACCAGCACGTAGAGTTTTGCTGGGGCGATCACTGTGATGGCATGGAATTCGAATGAGACATATTTGTTTGAAGGCAGTAGCGGGGTGAATTTCCATTTGTTGGAGATCAGCAGGCCGTCCCGCCTCCCTCGTCCAGATAGGCGAGGGGTGTGGGATAGTGTAAGGTTAGTGGAGAGTGCAGCCGGGGTGGCAGTGTTCTCTGGTTTGATCCAAGTCTCAGTGAGAGCAAGGAGTTCCAATGAAAGGTGGTTGGCATTGCCAGCTATGAAGTCGGTTTTGTTGACTGCGGATTGACAGTTCCACAAGCCCATGGAGAAGGAGGTTTCTGTCGGTGAGGACCGTTTAAGTTCCTGGAGGTGAAGGGGATTTCTGCCCCTTTTGACATTTCTGCCCCTTTTGGCATGATGCCGTTTTCTGCAATGGCCGGTGATAACAGATATGGTGGAACGGCACATTTTGCCTTTGTCGGTGCCTGTGCTCGGTGAACTTGCACAGGTCAACTTGCTTGTCTTGACCGTGTCCGTCTTACACAAGGCTGGCTGAAACGAGGGCTGCCGCTTATGCTGCCGCTTCAGCAGCAGCCACTATTTTTATTCTGCTAGGAATTGCATGCAGCTGTCCTCCTGTCTCACTAATGATGCATCAGCGCGTAGGCCGCCCTCTGACGTTCGCACAGCTTAGATTGTTCAAAAGGGTGTTAATTACTGTCAACTGAAAGTCCGCTCGCTCACACCGACCGAAACTCACAGTTTCAAGTAGCCTCCTCCCTCAGCTGTTCCCAAACGCCCAGAGTCCAATTCTAACAATTGGAGAGGATTTGGCCAGTAGTAGCCTATGTGTTCTTGCTTTCTCTCTCCCAACTCACTGCAGTTGTTGTTATGAACTCACCCGTCAAGTAAAGTGTTACCCAATTAACTTTAGCTAAACTTATGACTTTGCTCTTGGAGCCCCAAACATTGTTCAGCATACTTCCTATTCCATTTTGCACTGTATCTTAATCATAACAAGTGGTGTCATGCCAAAGCGACTACACATTGTGCAATGAGCATTTATTTATACACATACAAAATGTTATCATGTACCTGATGTTATCTCATCATTCTTTCTCACATGAATATCTTCAGGCATCCCTTCTTTAATACCAGCTCAGTCCACATGTTTTGTGTTTGTCCTAAAACATGAATGTTAACAGATAGAATGTCTTCATTATCTTGAATAATTTTGGTATAAAAATGGCCAGCTTTTAAGTATTAGAATACATTCATGTGCATCAGGCTTCATTTAATATATCAAAGCCCAAAATGCAATGTACTGTAGATCTTGTGTATAGATTATATGAAAGTCTTTATGCAAGTAATTTGTTGAATGTTTCTTGAAAACATGTCTTGCTAAATGTGTTTCAATATTTCACAGACCACTAACTCTTTCTCGTCTCTTCAAAATGTACGGGAAAGAGTTAAAGAACACCTGCATTACATTTCAGAAATTTCTATCACGTATGCCAAATGAGATGCCAACCTTACCAGCGTGTTGATAACAAGTCGGATTTCAGCCCTGCGTGACTGTCCTGACTCTGTCCTGACGTGACTCCTTACAGTTGTCTGGACACAGGGCTTTTTATGCCATTCAAAACGGAACTCCCCGAAAATTCCCACAGATACTATCGTTCTGCTTCAATCATATGTTTTGTATCAACAAACCAAACATGGTCAATTTAACTATGCTGTTCTACGTGCTATTGTTGACACATACTGTATACGTCTTCTCAATACTCAGTAGTTGAAAGTGTTGTAATCTTATTTAATTCAAATATAATGTGTAAATGTGGGTCAGATGCAAGTTTGGTTTGTGGTATTTCATTGGTAGGAGTTTCCGGGTTTGTCTCGGAGCTTTGGGTAAATCACGTGGTTTAGAATAGGCTAACCTGCTGAGGTGAGTGCCACAGCTGATCACAAAGATAAACAAATAGGCATTGTCAGATGATACTGACATGGGAAAGAACAAGTTTGACATTGCCTTCTTACCAAAGCTGTTTCTTAAGGAGCCCAGGAAAAGCCATTGTAAGGAAATAGATAGTGCAAGAAAAGAGTACATAAAGTGTGTAATTATTTTACATGCAGTTGTTTTAATTAAATTGTACATTTTTGATGTTTCTTCTAAACCATGTGATTGACCTGAACTACTGATGCAAATAAAGGAATGGTTGTCTGTGAGATCAGTAGGAATTTGTCTGCCCATGCATGTGCAGGTTGGCTTATTTTAAACCATGTGATTAACCTGGTACCATGTCACACCAGGCTCTTTCCACCAATGGGAACAGAAAGTCCACCAAAGTTTGCTGACATACAAAGGCCACATCCACAGCATCTGTTCCAAATGTAAGCCAAGATAGCAGTTATATGAACCACTGCCACTTGTTATAAGAACAATACAGAGAATGAACAAATAATCACAAAATGATGCAACAGTACACACACTGGAAACATAATTCTAGAGGGGTTATTTTATAAATGGCATGAGTGTGACCAAAAGAATGTTCAGCCACATCAATAACACTGAGCTGAAATCTGATTGGTGATATATGATTTGGATTATATGGTGATGTTGTTTTGAAATGTCATTGAGGTGTACAATCTGTGAAATATGGAAAAAGGTATATATATTTTCATAGATTAAAGTAATTTGCTAATCATAGAGATTTCCAACTACATTTGACAAAATAATTTGGAATGGATATGTATGTACCAGTACCAAAATGATTCAAAATAATCCAGACAATATACATGAAGTCATTAAACAAAACACTAGTACATTTCAAAACAACCACACATCCCAAATGCGATACCGTTCTGATGATACATTGGATCTCTGGTCATGTTCTTTAAATTTTGACATCATATTTAATTTAAAAGTGCCCTACTTTCCTCCTTTTACATGCATTTGTGTGCAGTAACATAGTATGCACAAGACTGGTGTGTTTGTGTAATTATGAAATCTGTTGACACACATTGGGTCAGATGCTATGGATGTGTCATATCCAATTTTTTCATGTCATATCCATATGATTTGTGATGTTTTACTGGTAGGAGTTTCTTTATTTGTATCAGTAGTTCAGGTAAATTACATGGTTTAAAAGAAGCCAACCTGTTCGTGGGCAGACGAGTTCCACTTCTGAACTCACAGACAACAAACATTCTTAGCCATGGAATGCTGCCACTTGCAGGATCAACTTTCACTTTTGCTGTTTCGGCACCAACAGGATTCATTCCTAGAAACAAAGATACTACAGACCAACCAAGGAAACTAGGTCAAAACCTGACCAAACATGTCTTTGATAACATATATATAATATAATATAATATAATATAATATAATATAATATAATATCCTAATGAAAAGGCACACAGTGAAATGCCAAATCAAGAAATGGGATATGCCACAGATGAGAGTCCACTCATGTGACTGAATGAGACACTTTCAGATTTTGTAATGAAACCTCAGCAGATGTCACAGATAAAAGATTATCTATTGCCCCAAAATGCTACTTATTTTGCAAGATAAAGATTCAATTTGTATACAAGATATGTGTCTGAAAGCCTGCCTTGAAATGTCCATGAAAACAGACATCCACACACCAAATGTCCGATTCTGACCCTAAATTATTCACTACAGGTTTATGGATGTTGGGTGTAACATAAGTAGTTAATTTAGGAGAAGTCTGTATAATGTGTAATGTCTGTATATGGTTTCTTTTTCAGAGTGTCTATTTACACCCCTGGTACGAATAGCCCTGGCCACACAGCTGAGCTATTCACACCCTGTGACATAACAACAAAAATACGTACTGTAGCTTACGTGAACAAAAAACATGGCGGACATTCGTTTTTTCATCAGCAGAAAGTGAAGAATTGTGAAAGGTTTCGGCACTAATATCTGTTCAGATTAAGTTTTAGATTGAAAAGTTGTGTTTTGTTTTCATAATCTTGGTTCAGTGAACACATACACTGTACAACCGTCAGTTTGTTAATTAACAGAAATGTTGTGAATATGACGCTCAGGCCTATAAACTATAAGTTTACCTGCAAACACCCTCTAGTTGTGGAAGTAGGTAGTAGAGTGGTCACAGACTCAGTTTAGCATGTGGGAGACCAGGGTTTAATTCCTGTGTGATGCGTTTTGGCAGAGTGAGTGTGCATGTGTACCAACGCCTCTGGAGAGAAGGCACGCAATTTGAACAAGAAATCGGTTCTCAAATGGAAGTTTTGATTGCAACAATTCGCTAGTTCACACACCAAGGTGTAAATAGCATACATTACTATATACACCAGGGTACGAATAGCATCCACTTCTAACTATACATTGATGCAAACAGCATACCTTTTTCAGAGTGTCTATTACTTTTACTATTATTTATAACTGTTACAGCATCATGACATCAGTATTCACAGTTAAATTCAATGCTAACTCACCCATTGCAAAGAGAAGATCTCTATCAAATTCCTGTTTTATGTCCTGTAACCATCGTTTGGTATCATTGACAGTGTTTTCATGGTTATATAGTAGTATTGACATGTACATGTACTGTTCCATATTTACTAGAAAATGTATGAAATCACCTCAATAGCGCAATGTTTAAGTATACGTCGAGCCAAGATTGGTTTCTTAAGAACATCATCCACGGTGGGTCTCATGGCTGGGTCTGTAGTTAGTAAGTCCTTGATGAGATCCTGTAGATTACTGGAGTAGTATTTTGACAGAAGGATATTCGCTGGATTTTTGCGTGCTGAAATCCATTCTTCAGATATGTCGCCCTAGATGACGCATCAATGAATTTAGGTTAATAAAAAATGTTGAAGACATGGAAAAAGACCCAAACCCAGACACACATAAAAATAACCAAATGCCCAACCAACCTGTTAAAGCATGTTAGACATGGCGCATGAGGGAACTTTGAATTGCCACACGTTCCCGTCCCATTTTTGGGGAAAGAAGACAGCTTGGATTGAATGGAAAAGCAGGCAAGCAGCCTCCTTCAAATGCACCGTTGAATGTCAAAATACCGATGCATTTATTTGACATCGCGCTTTGCGCCGATAAAGGGAATGACAGATGTCATTCTCATTGGTTTAAATTATGTTATACGCCCCAAACACACCCATGACTGATTGAAAAAACCTGTTGTGCCATGCGCTCGATGTTTGATAACGAAAACCCTCCCAATGTGGACTGGACACATCCTACTAAATTTAAATTAAAGCTTTTGACGAGTGACGATGCACTTTTGACTGTCATGATAGGGCCCAAGGTGTTTTGTGCAACCGGCCACAGGCCACCTGCAGAAACTGTCAGTTTGTACTTTAAGCATACAATCTCATTCTCTTAAGACTACAGATCCTGTTCCATTGCTTCCTCTGCCCACAACTGTTTCAAAATAAAAGCCCTCACTGCAATTATTTCCTATTCAATAATTAAATAATTTAAACTATTCAACTATTAAACTGATCAATGAGCTAAGTTTGCTTAGTAACATGGTTAGCATAGTTAACATTGTTAGCATAGTTAACAATTGCTAGAAAACATTAGTGAAGTTAGCTTAGTAACATGGTTAGCATAGTTAGCATACATGCTAAAACACATTAACTAAATTAGCAACAACATGGTTAACATATTTAACATTGTTAGCATAACTACTAGAAACATTAGCTAAGTATTCTGATTAACATAGTTAACATGCTAATATTTACAGTTAACATTTCGCTTTGGACAAAGGCGTCTGCAAAATCCCATAACCATAATCATAACATTGTTAACATAACTGCTAGCAAACATTAGCAAAGTTAGCTAAGTAATACTGTTAGCAACAAAAATGATTACCCTAGCAACAATCATAGGAACAGCTTCATTTAACATTGCAACAACCATGTCTACCTAAGCAAACCCATTGTAACTATCTCTACATTATCTGTTTTAACACTATATTTTACACCATTTTTGCATTTTCATGCACAGGTAATTCCTTCCATTCTAGTTATTATGACCGCCGCGCAGCGAAGCGGCGGTCATATAGGTTTAGTCAGATTTTTTTCTTTTTTTCTTTTTCACATGGCCAAATTTCCGTCTAGGATTCCCGGGACACTGAAAGACCGGGGTACACGAAACTTGGTGGGCATGTAACCCCACGTGGATAGCATGGAACCATTGTTTTTCGTTTCGATCTGTAGCCCCCCCACTGGACTGGACCCCCCAAAAGGAAGGTAGAGCAGACACAGTTTTCTGTGAATATCTCGAGAACCGTAGGGAGGACCACCTCTTTTTTGTATGTTGATCTCAAGGGGCCATGTCAACCCATTCCACAACCACTCATTTCATGTATAGCGCCACACATAAAAAAGTAAAAATTAGGTGTTGTAATCGCAGGTATCTGTGACCTAACATAGTCAAAACTGCACGAATGAATGCACGCCAAGACAAGTAATTTTCATTGATAAGAAAAACTGACTTGGATGGTTCAAGAGCACAACAACAATAACAAGAAATCTCATACAAGACACTGATACTATGTACATGAAAAATATACAACAGTCAGGAAAAGTCAGCCATTATTTTGGATAAAGGTGGAGGTATAATGAATGTGTCATAGGCTAATATCACATAATGAGTAATGTGTATTTGGCAGCAAAAGGATCATTCTCACAACATGCCTATAAACGGGCATCAATAAACTGGAAAGAGCAAAACTAGATGTACCGCAGAGCAGTACAAAATATGACCGCCGCCCAGTCCACTACATTTTTTCCACAAAAATAAATCACGCTGAAAGGCATATATGATTCTAACTGTCACTAAATTGCATTATGCACACTCAATTCTCACTGGTATCTGCTAGACAACAAGTACCAAAACATGAGTAGTTCATAGATTTCACATGTAAAATTCATTTTATACAACCCCACCCCCATCTTGCCTGTTCATATTGCATGTGTGCATATGGAATGGGTTAACATGACCCCTGGAGGCAAACATACGCAAAAAAATGGTCATCCTAGGCCCTACGGTTCTCAAGATATTCACAGAAAACTCTGTTGGTGTACGGTCACTAAATGTACACATAAATTATTTTATTGTAAGGCCCCCCATGAACAGAAGTTCACGAAACTTGGCATGCATTCGGAGGGTGTCATAATGATCCTACACTTTCACTTTCGTGAGTTTTGACCATGTGAGCCAGAGATATTGTGATGAAAACACCTAATTTTTTGCTTTTTAATTTTTAACTAGGTGGCGCTTTACATGAAATAAGTGGTAAGGTAAAAATTGAGGGGGGCTACAGATCAAAACGAAAAACAATGGTTCCATGCTATCCCTGTGGGGCTACATGCCCACCAAGTTTCCTGCACCCAATCTGACTAAACCTATATGACCGCCGCTTCGCTGCGCGCCGGTCATAATAACTTGATGGATTAATGAATGGATGAATAGTGTAGAATACCATAAGTATCTTTGCTCTACCTTAAGCATATTTTCCATGATCAAAATAAGTTCCGCCTACCTGACATATTGCTCCAAAGACTTTGAAGTCGAACTAGTTTTTCCAGTACTTTTACATCAAATTCAACATCAATACAAATAAGACTTTAAGTATAGTCATTGATCAAATATAGAAACAACAACAACAACAACATGTGGGCTGCATGGGCATAGGTTTAGATAGGGACCATGGTGACTAGTCACCATCAATATTTTGAGATGACAAAATTGTCCCCACCAATAATAGTGAACTCCTTTGGGCTGTTTAGACTGATTTCCGATGGCCAGGACGACAGTAAAAGAAATGCTGTCATTTGATTGGCTGAAACCGAAGGGGGCTAAGTTATCAGGGCTGTCTGACAATACATACCCAAAAATGAATGGGAATTAATTTAGCAGGAATCCAATGCATTTCACTGCTTGCATCATTGCTGTGAAGACATGGGTACTTTTTTTTTTTTTAATCTCTATCAAGACTAGAATTCCTTGTGTGAAAAAGTTGAAAATATATAATGAATATGAATGTTCCTATAAGTGAATTCTGAAATTAACTGCTAGGGGAAATGGATTGAGCTGTACTATGTTATAATACTATGTTAACTTTACTTTCACTTTCACATTATTTTTCACTTATTTCATCTCCTATAACTAGCACATTTTAGCCAATTCATGCATAACATAGGTATTTGGGATTATGTCAACTTCAAAAGGTGCAAGTACACATAAAGTATATATATAAAAAAGAAAGAATACCCTCATCAGGTTAACTTCAGACGCTTAAAAGAAAAAAAGAAGGGGAACGACAATAACTTATAACTTAACAACATCATGGCAGCTAAACCAGAGCCAAGAAGGCCTACATACAGTACCTACCATTCTATAAAGAAATGTCATAATGTATTAGTTGTTATCCATATTGGTATAAGCATGAGTACAATGCATTCCAAACATTTCTTTCACACTTTTCAGTCATTAAATATCCTACATGGGAAGCAGTCAAGCCAGCACAGAGGTTTTCTGCCAGACATATGTTATTGAAAAGAAAACAACAGAAAGCCTCTCATGATGATTGATAAGTTTGTTGTCTCTTCTAACATATAATTTGCTTATTGCATTCCACACTAACATGCCAGAGGTACAGGAACATACTGAAAGATTTTCTGCACAGCCTAAATGTTATAGGCTACACATTGAGTAAATTTGACCTTTTCAGCTCAGTTTATGCTGACAGACTAACAGTGCTTGTCTAGATAGATAGATAGATACTTTATTGATCCCAAAGGGGAAATTCAAACTATACTATTTTTAGTCTATACTGTTTCTACATGATTGCATGAAAAACATTTATTGGATGTGATTTTCATGTAGGTGTCTATGTGACACAATCAACATTTATGTATTCTTGAAAGTCTGGTTCTTCTTTCACTGTCAAAAACCCATGAAGAGAGATTCGCTAGTGTGAGGAGATCAACTCAGCTTGATTTTCTGCACACCATAATGCTGTCCGTCAGATAGTCTACAATACAGATCAGTTGTCAGATAATATCGATATGTTTTACTTTCTTACATTCAGCTCTTTGGTGTTTTAAGGTTACATAACATGTATGACTTTCCATTACCTTCCAGATAACCAAAGTTGTGTTGACAAGACTGTGTTGCTGCCTGAAATCAACAGTTTATTGAATTGTGAGGATGTAAAAGGTGAATAAACATCATTCCTATTGTTGTTACAACATGCTCTATAACACATATACAGTGGTAAATATACATCTGATTTCAGCAGGATAATATTGTAGGTTTGCTGCAATTGATTCAGTAATCCAAAATCTTTACCGTGCCATCAATATGTTGAGCCATTTTTATTTACGAGCTGAACCAATGGCTGATTCCACAAATACTTTCTTTTTCTTGTTTGATATAAGAATGTGGTAATATCTAAATTTACTGGTAAAATCTGAATGTCCTGTAAGGTAGTCTATGGATTCATGCCCTCTAGTGCTCAGTTTGATGCCTGCTTCATCATTACAATATGATATATCATTACAACAGTCCCAGTCCTAGCCCTATCCTAACTATTTCTCTGCCAAATTATTGTCATGTCTATAAAAAATGTAGGTCTAATATTTAAACTACAGATGACAGCCTGTTTTAGATAAATGCAAAGCTCATAGATAATGTACAAAAACACAACAAAGAGTCAGAACATCTACTGTATAGTACTTTATATCAATTTCACAGAGTAGACCAAAACGTAACATGTTAATTGACATGGTTTTGCCTTGTGCCAAAAACATTATAAAAACATTAATAGTATGTTCCAATATTAATTTAGTAAACTGAACATAATTGACACATTCATAAGTGCTATATTAGCATACTAAGACGACTTAACAAAATGCTACAACAGCACATTTAGTTTGAGGATCTCCACACAGTCAGTCAGACTTCATTTCTCTGGGCTTCTGCTGAGGAGCCATAACTTCATATATGTGTTTGTCATCTAGAGAGATGGAAAAGGAAAGTGATCAACCATTAGAAATGACTTAATTTATTTGTAATGAGTCTTCTGATGGGAAACAGGCAGATGTAAAAACACAATGAATAAGAAGTCCCTGTGTTGCTACATACAGATAACTGTAACTAGCAAAATGTCTTTATCAAGATGAAGTGGGAGACTACGAGAAAGGTTTACATATTAATATAACTTGTCATAGCAATAGCATTTTTATTGTTGATGTTGTCGATGATGAAGTGATTATTACTTATGAGTTATGACTATATTGTATATTAACAAACACTATGTATGTGGAAATACCTATCAAACTAACATTTAACATTAGGCTACTGTGTCACACAGTGATCATATTTGACATTTCATGTATGTGGTACCTCTTTCTCAAGATGATGGGGAAACTAGCATTTTAAAAAAGTTTATATTCACTTATTCTTAGAAAGCACCATAACAATGCCAGGTTTTAAAAAAAATTACCCCATACCCCTTACAGGCAATTATAGTGTGACTACACCATTCTACATTAGAACAGTATTCTGAATGATTTTTTTTTTTAACTGCTTGTAAATATACTGTTACAAACCATTATGTACTATATGCTAAATAGTAAAATATCATATGTTCTTGGTGCTGGTGAGAAATCCTAAAACTTTCCAAAAATCCATATCTAATAAAAATTTAAAGTTACAAACAAACTCACTTGATTGCTGAGGTACACTCTCTAGGTTGATGTTTGCATAGGTATGTGTAGTATCTACAACTGGAAGAGAGTTCAGAGTTCACTGGTAATGATTTCACATGCAAAAGTACTATTATGAGAAGTGCATTACTATTATTATTTTCATGTAGGCAATTTGACTTTCACAATGATAATATAATGTTCCTGGGGGGTATTCCATCAACCTCGCTAATCAGAAATAGCCTGGCTTGAACTAGCGTAGACTTTCACTTGGGGCTGAAGCCGTTCCATTAACTCAAGTTAGCGGCATCTTGGCCTCGTTTATTCAAGCGAGGTTTAGTTCAGCTTCATCTCTTCTTGTGCACAAGGTAGAAAAGTAGACCAAAACAGTAGATTGACGAAAAGACGATGTCGTAAAATTAAGACAATACTAGACGATTTCTGTTCGATAGGCAAGCGCCATCTACAGGATTTTCATCGAAAGTCATGAAATTTAACATCGAGAGAAAAAAATAGATTGCCTACAGAAATTGGAGAATAATGAAAGCATACATTTAAAACAACAATGCTAATGGTTTGAAATCAATTGCGAGTTTGATTGGCTTCACTCTTGAACACATAGACTATACAGTCTATGCTTGAACAAGACGAATGAATGAATAAATAGTTTAAAATCAAAAACAACTTTGGCATATATTCAAAACTATCTATAGCCGTAAGTGATGCAGAGTAGCACGATTCCTAGAACCACACGCATGTGAAGTTAAAACATTTTTAATCGTATAATCTTCACACATTCTTTGGAGCAAGTGAATGTGTAAATCTGCTAATCAAATATAAGCAGCAGTGTGCAAAGGTGTCAAAGGTTAGGTTTGGACATGAAAGTTTGTAGGGCAAATACAGGTGATTGTTAAGGCATCAAACAGGTTCACTAAAAAATGGAACCATCAATTTTTGGACTGAGTGATTTTCCGACAAAATGATTGTTTTTTTTGCAACACAGCTTAATTTTGCCTTGTCAAAAACAAAAGTTTAATATTAACCTGCTATCTAAGATACCCCTTGTTGTTGAATATAATATGATGCTTATACTTGGTTAGTTTTTTCTGTTTGGCATAAATTCCCATGGTTACCAAGAACCATCTGGGATTCACTGATTGTTTTTTTAACCTCATTAATGGAGCAGGTTAATTCTCACTAAAATTAACCCTCATTAATGGAAGACTCACCAAAATCGAAATAATCCAGGTTTGGCCTTTAGCGAGGTTGATGGAATACCCCCCTGGTTATTGTAAGTAGCTATGGACGAAAGTATCTGCTAAGAACAATAACCATAATCATAACCATTTGAACTTGCATGTGTGTCTTACCTCTACCCATTGTCATATATTTTGACTGGGCTCCATTGCTTTCTGCAGGCTGACTCCTGTCAGGACTCTGAGAGGCGTTCTGGAGTTGTTGACCACTAGAGGAAAACATCAAAAACAAAAACAAAACATTTTGTGTGTTTGCAAACTTTGCTGCTTCTGTAGTTGAGGTCAGAGGAGATGACGCTAATGTTTTATTTGTGGGAGAGACTAATGTGTAGACTAGCCTGTCAACAGACAGTGTTACAATTTGTCACTCACAAATTTCAATGCTGGCTACCACCGTTACCTTTGGTAACAAAAAAACAACAAACAAAACAAACAAACAGAAAATGTTACCTTTGGTGCCCTATCTTGCCCATAAGATGATTATCTTTATAACATCAGATTTTAATTGCCACCAGTGGTTAAAGTGGGATTTGGCAGGTGGGGGAACCCTAAAATCCAGTGTCGGTGCAACGGGGAAAAATGACTCACAGTTGGACAACATATTGAGTATCGTGGTGTAGCAATACTTTTTGGACAAGAATTGATAGCTTCTTGGTCACCTCTGTACACACGGAAATTAACTTACCATTTATTTTGGGCTATATCGGTGGTATGAAAGAATATATTCATTATTAATTTATCTAAGGTGCCGTGTCGTCGTCGTCCCCACCCACACACACACACACACACACACACACACACACTTTAACCCCTGCTTGCCACATCTGGAAAGTGCCACAATTTGCACACCCGCATGCAGTCCATATTTTCTATCAATTTTCACTTACTCAGAGACTATTATATTACTATTATAATAACTACTTCTATTTATTGGGAAACTGTTGGTGCCCCCTCCAGCACAGTGTGTGATGCGCGTAGTGGGGGTGACAGCACCGCTCTGCACAATAACAAACAACGTCTCAAAACATTGTGACTGCATCACAAAAGTGGAAACACAAAATGTCTGTCACTGTCAAATATTTTGGCCATGACAGTTCTGTGTGCAATGATACCTCCTATTCCTCTGAGACTTGGTTAATATATTTAAAACATCTGTGAAGGCCTCTGTGGGCATGCTGGTATGACAATAAATTATCAAGCAAACTACACATTACCAGAGGGGTATTTCACAAAGGCAGAATTAAGACATCCAAGATAAGTGATAAAGCGAGGTTTGACATAGCGCTGTCTGGTCATCCTAGCTCAACTCGTTTCACTAATGCCAATCCAGGATGAGTAGGAGCGATGTGTGCGCATTCTCGTTTCTGCTCCAAAGTGCCCACGGTTGGAATAAAAAAGAAGCGGAAAATAGCGTCATTCACACAAAGTGAACAACCGCTTTTGATATAGACTAATGTCGTGGGTGGCTATGGACAATGGTGTATTGGGCTTGAGTACTGGGTACTGATGTTATATGGTGTATATCCTGTTTAATGTTTACTGGCTGATTGTTGATACAATGACCATTTTGTGTATGATTGACTGTATGGTGACTCGTGATGGGACTGTTGCTTTTGTGTTGATGAACTAAACTGCGATCGTGTGGGACACCTGACTAATTGCCAATGATGTACGATTGCTTGATGGGTCTGAAATGAGCTCTGGAAAGGGATAGGTTCTCCCTCTCCATAAAAAGGGCATTCTGAAATGATGGGGGGAGAGGGATCGCCGGCTGACTGGGGACGTGCGACGCCGCTGGCTGTGTGGACCTACTGGCAGGCGGCCAACGGAGCAACGCCGTGGTGACTCAATGATTCAACGCGAGCTAAGTATTCTAAAAAGGGATGTGATTGTTGCGATATTGTGCATTTGTACCTGTGTGAAGAGCCGTGGTGCACAGCGGCTTGTGTCTGATTACAGCTGTTTTGCAGCGGGGAAGTGTTGCTGGAGGAGGCCAACAGCTGACGAGGGGCTACACATTGGGAGAGGTGTGTGGATAGCGACGGGTGATCCGATCAACATCTTGGACCTGCGACGAACAGCACGTGATCTAAAAAGCTTTTTCAGCGCTCTCTAAAGGGAAGTCCTTTTTCTTAATCGCTTGATATTTAGCTCGTAACCTCTGCCTATTGCTCGGTGAAGGCGACGACTAAGCCACTGTTTGTTTGTTCCGCTTTAGCCGTGGGGGCGGAGCCTGAACCACTACGCCTGCAGCCGTCGACAAGGGAGCGTTCGCTGAGGCCGGAACTGCACAACGCGGCCCATTGTCCTCACTGGAGGCTGGACTGTGAACTTGGGTTGGTGGCCTAAATTGTGGGGGACTAAACATTTTATTTGGCTGCCCCGAGCTTGGACTGTTTCTTTTATACTAGTCGGTGGGGACAGCCGACCAGTACGGACAATTTTTACTCCGGGACTGGGGAGGGGACTTGTGGGCTACTGGGGGTGTTTCAGAACCAGCTGCTGCCGAGGTTGGGGGGCTTCCCCATCCCCCCCCTTTGTGTGGATTGTGTCACTAGTGTGCATTGCTATTTGAACTAAGTTGGCTGAATTTGAACCGATTGCGTGATTATTGCTGTGATCTCCTGAAGTGTCTCCTGTGGGTGAATGCACTGTGTGTGGGGGTGTTCAACCTGCCTAGCCTAGTGACTGTTAGCCGGGTGTGTGACTGCCCCTAGTGGTGCCATTTTCTATCAGTCTGCTGACCTCCAGTCCTGTGTGCCTTTGTATAAATAAATAAAATAACAATCTAAATTAAACTTTGTTGCATGTGTCTTGGGTGGATCTGAGGCCTGTGTTCTGGGGAAGTTGTAGCCCCTCGTGCACGACACTAACAATGAAGTAAAGTTATATTCTTTTTGGAATGGGGGAATCATGGCTATTTCTGTAAAACAGCAGAAGTAGGCGTGGTAGACCAACTGAATGCAAATTTACGGATGCACCCATGTGTGAGTGCTTCCTTGTGTCGGCACGCAACATCATCAAGAAAGCGCTTGCCACTGCAAAGATGCACATAGTATGATATACCTTAATATTACAGTTGAAAATACCTTTGAAAACTTGCCCCTCCACTTCCAATCAACTACAGTAGGCTATTCATCAAATGTCTATCAATAAAATCAGCAATGAGTACCTAGGGCTATGTTAATATTTATAAGGCTATCACAATTAAAACTAGATGTACCGCAGAGCGGTACAAAATATGACCGCCGCCCAGTCCAGCACATTTTTTCCACAAAAATAAATCACGCTGAAATATATATGATTCTAACTGTCTCACTAAATTGCATTATCCACACTCAATTCTCACTGGTATCTGCTAGACAACAAGTACCAAAACATGATTAGTTCATAGATTTCACATGTAAAATTCATTTTATACAACCCCACCTCCATCTTGCCTGTTCAGAATTCTGAGAAATTCTTGAAATGTGTGCATGTACATGTTTATGTTATGTGTGTGTGTGTGTGTGTGTGTGCCTGCGTATGTGCCTGTGCATGCATGTGTACATATGTCTACTGTGTGAGTATGTGTCATAAGTATGATTACTGTGAATGTATGTGTGTGTGTGTGTGTATCTGTTTGTGCAAATGTGTGCACATGAAATGGGTTAACATGACTCCTGGAGGCAAACATACAGAAAAAAATGGTCATCCTAGGCCCTACAGTTCTCAAGATATTCACAGAGAACTGTGTCTGCCCTACCCTCCTTTCGGGGGGTCCAGTCCAGCGGGGGGCTACGGATCAAAAAGAAAAACGACGGTTCCATGCTATCCATGTGGGGGTACATGCCCACCAAGTGTTGTGTACCCCGGTCTTTCAGTGTCCCGGGAATCCTTGTTGGTGTACGTCACTAAATGTACACATAAATTATTTTATTGTAAGGCCCCCCATTGACCAAAAGTACACAAAACTTGGCATGCATTCGGAGGGTGTCATAATGATCCTACACTTTTAATTTTGTGCAGTTTTGACCTTGTCAGCCAGAGACATTGTGATATTGCTTTTTAATTTTTAACTAGGTGGTGCTATACATGAAATAAGTGGTAATGTGATGGGTTGACATGTCCTCTTAAGACCAACATACATAAAAAAGGTGGACCTCCTAGGCCCTACGGTTCTTGAGATATTCACAGAAAACTGTCTCCGGCCACCTACAGGCCAGTTGGTGTATTGTAACATAAATTAATTTATTGTGTGGCCCCCCATGAACGGAATTCCACAAAACTTGGCGTGCATACAGAGGGTCTCATAATGATTCTACACTTCCAATTTCGTGCAGTTTTGTGTTTAAAGGTGCCATGTGTAAGAAGTGAGGTAAAAATATCCAAAAAATGGCGGACATTACACATGGCACCTTTAACTAGGTGGCGCTATACATGAAATTAGTGGTTATGGAATGGCTTCGCTGCGTGGCGGTCATAATAATAACCATATAGTAGTAGGCAGACTGTCTGTTTTAGTAAATAGTTTATAAATGGAATAAAGCTCCTTAAAATTAACACGGAGGTCTGATGTGAATGACAGCTAGCTGAACCAATAAGACCACATAATTACCATTAGAATTAACTTAGCTTGGCTGTTAGCCTGGTCGGGACCAGGCTACAGTAGGTGCAGAGAATAAATCCCCATGGTAACTTATGTGCCATCTCTTTTGTGAAACCAAGTCAAGGCTAAATTCATCCAGGATAACCTAAAAATCCCAGATTAATCCCTTATCTAGGTTTTGTGAAATACCCCTCTGGAGGTGTTTGTGGGGAAAAAAACAACACTTACTGCATTGATGTGTCTGTAACCGGTCCTGCTGTGAAACAAGAGGCAGGCAATAAATACTTCTATTTGTAGACGTGAGACTCTGATAATTGCGATAAAACGGTTGGCACTCCTGTAAACACGACTTTTGAAGTAAATGTACCTTGCGGTTTCTTGAAGCAATGCAGCCAAACCAAGATTCTAACCAAGGCAAAGATTATCACCAGGGCAACTATCACATCCATTGCTATTAGGTTGGCAGATTCAGAGTTTGAGGCTGAAAGTGAAACTGTTTATAGTTGTTATTCATGTCATTGTTTTGCTCCAGACCACTGCATATGGGATTATTTGAGTTTTACCCTTTATGTGAATCCAGCTCTCTGGTGACTCTCCTCTCTCTGGGTTGCTGCACTTATAGAGGCCTTCATGTGACTTTGAGACTGCAGGGATGGTCATCTCTCCTGTGGTGGAGGTCTGCAGGAGTGTCCCATCTTTATAGAAGTCAGCACTGATGTTTGATGGCTGGTAGCGATATCTACAGCGCAGAGACAGAGGATCTCCCTCAGTCACAGGATGGACAGGACTCTCCAGGATCACATTGCCATCTGCACAGAGCACAATGGTGATATGTTTAAATTAATAATTTACAAAAAACTATTTATAACATGATGCAGAATGTAAATTACTGTATTTTATACATGCAAAATTCATAAAACAACAGGGACATATATAGACACGTTATTTTTGTGCCTACAAATGATTTTACTGTACTAATAAAAAAAAAAGTCTCTGAGGCTCTCATTTACTATTAAATCACAAATCACAAAGGTAAAAGGGACACCAACCATCATGAACTTACTGTGCACTGTGATGTTGACAGGATTACTCTGCTCTCCAGACTCAGACTGACACCAGTACACTCCACTGTCTGATGGAGATGCTGAGTTGATGCTGCAGCTGGATCCTTTTTCTGATCTCCAGTCAGTGGGACACAGCTCACGCAGCGTTTGATCTGAGAACGATCTCAGATTCCATCCCTTCCCACTCCCCTCACAGCTCAGGGAGAGAGAACTGTAATCAAAATGTTGATTTCTATTGGGACTGACAGTCAGAGTAGATGGAGGAGACAGACCTAAGACAAGGGGAGAATTAGATTAGATTAGATGAACTTTATTGTCCCAGAAGGGAAATTTGTCTTGGGCATACATTGCTACATACAGCTGCTTACAATACAAAACATACACAAGTTCAACGCCCCATACCACATAAAAGACAACAGGAATGAAATAGAGTAAGCACAGAAGACATAGGGATCAGTACCTCAATCTCTAAGCAGAGATGAAGGTATAGATTTGAGATTAGAGTTAGGTTAGGTTAGGGTTAGGTTTTTTTTGTTTATGGAAAAGGGTTAGTTAGTTTTTGGGTTTGGGTGTTAAATGATTCTCCATCCAGGTTAGGGTTAGAGGAAGTGCTGTGGTTGGTTATGAAAAAACTGGATTCTGGAGCTGGAGGCAGAGAGACTAAGTATCAATGTGATAGGTGTATCTGTGTGTGTGTATTGTATGTGGTGTGTGCTATATAAGTGGGGGCATCCATGCATGAGTTAAAGACCAGAAGTTTAAGCCACCGGTTCGAAAAGAATGACCTATTGATCAGTGTGAATAGAGTACCCAGGGCTGGGTATATGACCGTCCTCATAAATAAGATGAGGGCATATGTAAAACATATATCTGTGTGTGTGTATCTGTATGCACTATGTGTAGTATGGGTGAGTTATGTTAGGTTAGGGTTGGGTTAGGTTAGGTTAGGTTAGGTTAGGATAGGATAGGATAGGATAGGATAGGATAGGATAGGATAGGATAGGTTAGGTTAGGTTAGGATAGGATAGGTTAGGTTAGGTTAGGATAGGATAGGATAGGTTAGGTAGGTTAGGTCTTCAGAGGAGAATTTTACATTTTGCAGTAAAACAGAAATTGTAAAGATTGAGACCCAGAGAGGCTGAGGTTGGCTGAACTCCGTGTGATAGGCTGGCTCTCCTCTCTCTGCTCTGCACACATAAACCCCTGTGTGTCTAAGAGCAGCAGGGCTGAGAGTGTAGGAGCCTCCAGCTCCTCTGATGCTTTCTGACATCTCTAAATAATAACCTCTCGTCCTATGAATGACATGAAACAAATCCGGTATGTAGGGGGCAGTCTTGTACCAGTGGAATCTCCAGCCTGTAGTGGAGCCTCTAACCTCACAGCTCAGAGTCACTGAGTGTCCTTCAGTCAGCCAGGTCTGTGGAGGTCCTCTAAGAACTGGCATGGGTATTTCTGTGTGTTGTCAGTATATGATTTTAAACAAAAGGATGGATGCCATGTCTTAAATATATGGCAAAAAGCATAAAAACTATGTCTATCAACTTCACAAGTGAATGCAAATTCATTGTAACTGCACTATTACAGGCCTATCACAAAAAGTTACAGGCTACTCTTTTTTTAATCTTGTTCATTTTTTGTTTATAGCCTTGTACTTGGGGGCAGCCGTGGCCTACTGGCTAGCACTTCGGACCTGTAACCGGAGGGTTGCCGGTTCGAACCCCGACCAGTAGGCACGGTAACAAGACACAGCAAAAATGTAGCCTGGGTGTTCCCATGCTGCCTTGCGCGCGATTTGATTCATGCTGCTAAGGCAGCCTGGAGACCATGGAGCAAATTTTCGCCTGAGATAGGGGACCAATCACAGAACAAGGGGGAAAACAAGACAATGATGAGCTATGTACAGACGCATTTGATAGACATCCGTGGCACCCAATAAACGGATCTGGGCATTTTTTTCAAATACGAGAAAATTAACGTTTGGTTCCCAGACCACGTCTCATTGAGAAGTGGTGGCGCTAGCCAGGCTAGCAAAAATGTACAATTCTTAAACATAACAAAAAGCATAAATCCTCACCCACCTGATACTGTAACTCTGACAGCTTCACTGATCTCTGATGTCTGTTGGTCCCTACTCAATAATCCTCTGCATGTGTAGTCACCACTGTGGAACTGATCTGCACTATACACAGTATAATTCTGCCCTGAATCGTCTGGATTTGGGAGAACAAGTCCATTTATATACCAGCTGTACTGCCAGTCCATGTATTGGACTCCCTGGATGTCACACCTGAGGATGAACATGTTTCCACTGAAGATGTCTGTCGAGTTGGGCAGGAGGGTTGCAATTGCTTTAGGCCTCACTGCCCAATAATAATAAGAACAGCGTCAATACAAACGTGTATGTTTACAGTTTTTGATTCAGTGACAGAAAATGGAATGGTAGATAATAACCAACTCACCTGTGATGTTCACCCACACTGCATTGCTGTACTGTGTGTAGTCGCGTAGATATCTTGCTCTGCACCAGTACTGTCCTCCATCAGAGACCTTAACAGAGCTGATGCTGTAGGAGTTTCCATCAGTCTGGGCTACAGGATAAGAGGTCTGTGTGTCTCTGTACCAGTAGAATCTCCATCCAGTAGACTGGTCCATGTCACATTTCAGGGTAACTGAGTTTCCAGTGAATACTGGTGCCACTCTGCTTGAACTCAGTGAAGGTCCCCCTGGATATTAATAAAACATGTCATCATTACGTCATCGTTTTAAAGTAAGGGAAGTTAAATAAAAACACTTAAAGCCACACAGGTACAGAGTAAAAATTTAAAACTTGAATCACCTTGTGTAGATCCAAAGTTGATTTCAGCACTTATGACTGATTTGTAAGGAGAGGGATGACAGAAAAAAAATGTAGTCTCAGTAATTAGGAGAAATCTTGCAGAGGAAATATCATTGTCAGTATTTGAGCATAGAAATTGACTTGAATTAAAAAGATGGGTGTAAAAATATTGAATGAGGACACATGTACACCCCCCATTCCCCCTTCGATCTGCATGCATCCATTTCAGTTTTCACTTTTAAAAACAATCCTGAATCTGACCTCTGGTTCATTCACAAAGTATACGATAATTCAAGAGTCTCTGTATCAAAAAGTTGCGTTTAACAGATCGTTCTGATCCGTGGTTATAATTGACTGATTTTAAAGCCTTTCACTGTCAAAGCAATAAACATAAGAACAATTGTACACCTGTGACTATATTACATCAGTATACTACACTTCATTACATATACGTACATAAACATACAATCTAATTAATACATGCATATGCAAAAACACACATACAATATGTGTGTGTCAAACTCACGGAACAGCAGAAAAAGTTGACGTGGTTCCATGTTGTCCTCTCTGTGTCTTCTCCCTTTTCCTGAATTGCTGTCTGTTAGTTTACCACAAGTGTGGTTGCACATATCACATCTATCCCCTGCATGAATGATCACCTCTTTCTTTTGCTCTTGCTTGAATTAGATTTATGTACCGTATGTGGAATTGTAGCCTATGTGTCTACAGATACATATCTTTTAACTGTGTTTTTTTTTAAATTTTGTACATGTGACAGTTTACCTTGCTGTGTTTTTGAAAGGTAGTGCTAACTAAGAGAGGACACACATTCTACACTAATCAAGTAGTGTGGCTCTACTACTATCACTATGGTTACAGAGGTGTTTGCATGCATCACATCTTTTACATCACGCCATCTTTCTCACATGGGTTTAGTAAACTACACTCACAGGTCCAGTCTCAAGAAGAGTCACTGTGCAGAAGGATTTCAATCCAGTCTGTGCAGTCCAACTTTCCGTTTGTTCACTTCCATATTTGGACATGATCTAATAATGTACATATTACAGTTTTTGAAATGTATGCAAAACAAGCTGATACCATGTTAGTTTGAGGTAAGTTTACATGTAGATGAATATGTCTGCATCCTGTCACCAGAAAACCACAGACAACTCTTAGCTGGAGTTTAGAGAAGTTTTTATTTATGCAATGCTGTTTCAAAAGGGGTACATATTTCATCATGAGAACATCCCACAAATACTTCTATATTTATCAATTATGTATTTTTAAAGGCTTGTTTTTAAACTTTACACACAGTTATGTGAAGAATTAATGAATCAAACAGATTAAATGGCTACTTCTCCTGATGTCTTTCTTAATTTAACACACAGCCATCCAGCATGTCAAAATCTCACTGAAACATGTGTGATGTAAGACAAGATGGACTCATTTTGGTTATTGCGTGTGAATGTGCAATCAAGACCTTAAACTGTGTAGCAATTCTCAGTCTTTTTGCATCATCAAAAACCTCATGTCCCCATAAAACATGTTCCTTCACTTAACACATCACATTCATTTCATAAAGTCATCATGATATTTTCCGACATGTTGATAAATAGAGGAGTGTATTAAGATCTATGTGGATGTAATTATCAATACAACAGTGATATGTTTGTGGTGTATGCTGAAAATATTCCTCTGATGGCCAGCAAGGTGCTATACAGCAGATGTAAAAACGGATAGTTGGGAAACAGAAAGCAGAAAGCTTCAAGTCACTTAAAAGTAGGTTGTAGTACAAGGCCAGGACTATTTAACATCTATTTTCTCTTTGTCATTTTAATATTTCCTCTGATCTGCATTGCTTCATTAAATGCGTATTCAGCAGAGCAAGTTAATATTACCTGTGAAATATGAAGCAATGTTTGAGATACTCAGAGTGCAAATATGACTGGCTGACATAACTGACATCTGAAAAACAAACTAGAGATACTGTAAATGCAGATAATTCACATTCTGTTGTGGGGTGGAAGCGAGAGAGAGATTGTACTCTGTCACAGGCATACATGAGGTCACTGTGTAGAACTATTGATAACTACTGTTGAAGTCACAATATCATACTAATAATAACACTAATACTTTTTAAAGTATATTTTTTGGGCTTTCTGCCTTTATTGTGACAGGACAGTTGTTGTCCATGATACCATGCACCTTAATTAGATTCCCAAGGCCTTTGGGAATAAAAACAGCCCCACAATAGCACAGCCCCTCCACCATAATTCTCATTAGGTATGAGGTTCTTTTCAGTATATTCTTCTATGTACGCCAAACACACCTAAAGTGTTCGACTCACGAACCGAGAGCGGCACTGAGGCCACAGGACACCAGCTTTATTCCAACAGCAATTAACACGGAGCCACGTCCCTCATTAGCCACCAGAACTCTCCAGCTCCTCCTGCGGATCGAAATACAATAGACATATACAAGTACAAACAGCAATATGCCTAGTACTCAAGAGCACCATACAGGCAGAGGGAGGAAGAGGCATAACGCTTGACAGCACAGCAAAGCCGGGGCGTCACACTAGCCAAAGAGCGCAATTTTCATTTCATCTGACAATAGACCACACTTCCAGACAAAGTCACTGTACCATTCAGTAACTCCTGCTGTTTACATTGGTAATTAAATGACTGGACAGGTGTTTACCTGGCATGCCCTCTAAATAAGCAGGGAGGGCACTTTTGAAGATTGTTTGGGGGACTTGGTGATGAAAGATGACACCTTTATCTGTAATTCACCGATAGATAGATAGATAGATAGATAGATAGATAGATAGATAGATAGATAGATAGATAGATAGATACTTTATTGATCCCCAAGGGGAAATTCAAGATTCAATAGCGGTCCTTATGGAATTTTTTGCCTATCTTACCATGGGGGTGTATAATGTAACGTATACCATGGGTCTTTGTCTAAGCATGTTTGTTACATTTCCAGTTGATTAGAACCTTTTAATTATTGTTTTAACTGTAAATATAGGCATTTTCAACAAAGTACCTAGTTTTTATAGACATTCCCTGACTTACAAATGTCAACACACTTTCTTTTTATTTAAATTTAGTGTATTTTCTTGTCTTTCTGATTTTGAAAAATGACAAGAGGATTTAGCCTCTGTGTCACTTTATTTGCATACCTTAGTGAAAAACAAAGTAATGAACTACCTCTGAAAGTTCACAGACACTCTGATTAACTTAACAAAGTTGAAATGATAGGGAAATGCTTCTGTTTTTTTGGTTCAGGTTTTGTATATAAGATTTTCTAAGGATAATTGGGAGCAACGTGTTTTAATTAAACATATTTATTTCTGTATGAGATCTTTTTTCTCAGAATAAATGTTCTTCCCTTCAAGGATGGATTTTTCCTTGTTGTTTTCATTGTGAATATATTAAAATGACATGTGAGTGTGTGTGTGTGTGTGTGTGTGTGTGTGTGTGTGTGTGTGTGTGTTTGCATGGGTGTTTGCATGGGTGAGTGGGTGTGCTTGTGGAACAGACCACCACACCAATCATGTGACATGATAATTATTTGAACCTGATAATGAATGATGATGAAAATAATACATAACTAACCCAGAGCATCTACATTCATAATCCAAAGCAGTAAGGTCTGAAACCCCCAGAGAAGCTAAAGTATATAGTGGAAACAGGAAGAACACTGAAGCCCCATCAGAGCTGAAGTGCACTACAAAGAGATCAGAGCCCTCTTTTAAATAAATTCCATTTGAATACAGAGGGACTGAGGAACTGAGTCCTTTTTGTTTCGGTCTACCTTTTGGTCCACTTTTAAAGGACTGAGTTTGGTTCTTTTAAATTCAGGTTTTGTGTGGCCCAGCTAAAAGCTTTTTGCCGAAACATTACTCCATCGAAGAAATTCCTGTTTCATGTCCTTGGAGACCTGTGAAATACAGTGATAGATATTGAGATAGTTACAGTTTAGGGCTGGTGAAACTGGCTAATATTACTAACATTTAAAAATCAAAGACAGACAGAGATTAATCACATCTGGATGAAGAATGTGTGAAAGCAAAAGAAATTAATTTTCATACCATTGGTTTCCCTGTCATAGCCATACATGAAGTCACTGTGTCCAGCTACCAGCTTCTCCTACAGGCAACATGCAAAGGTCTCATTTGGGATGTCTTATTTCAGCATCTCCATTTAACATACTGGATACATATCCAGTGTAATCATGTTTGATAGTGTAAACTTGATAGATATTTAAACATTGCTTATTTCACCTGCGTTATTCACGGTTTTGAGCTCTGAATACACAATAGCTGCCTCTGCTTCATGTCCTTCTTCTGTAGTTGAAGAGTGATACAATTCAAAGAGTTTATTTTACTATAACTGTTAGCCAAACAAATAAAATAAACATAAAAATATTGTGAGATTAAAAAATGTGGCTTTACTTTTCTTCCTGTTTTTGACATTCTCACTTGTGCCTTGTTGATCAATGGTGGCATAAGTAACATCACTCAGTCTAGCGTCAGCACCATCTATTGGGGAACCCAAAATGTTTTTGGTACTTTCCATGTACAGGTAACATACAGTACAATGATAGCCAGCATAGCCAGTGAGATTATCTTAACAATGACGGTCAGCAGTGAGAGTCCATGACACTATTAGTAAGCTGATATGTAAATACACTTGTGCTGCTCAGCTGTATTTGGTGGTTTTGACATTTACAGTCCCCAGGGACAAAGAAAATGTATATTGTAGATTTGTAATGTTATACCCAAACGCTAACAGACTCTCGGTGAGACCAGTGGTAAAAACTAATTCACTGCCATGAATTTTTCCTTTGTCTCCCACAATTTGGTTTTCTTTCTGTTTTTTTTGTTTGTTTTTTTTACTACAGTGAGACAAAACTCGATTAACTGACCACTGTGTAATGTGTAATATTCCTGTTGATCTTCTTCCTTTCCTCCACAGATGTGCTGGTCCTGATCCTGACTGATGTTATGCTGTTGCTGACCACTAGAGGGTGATAAAATACCTACACTGTGACTTTATGCATTTAACTGGAAAATTTAATGGAGCTGAGAAGATTAGATACAGGCTAAATAAAGATACAGGCTGAATGTTCAATATATGTTGAAAAAACGTTGTAACACCCTTAAATGTGTGTATTATACACTTACGGCAGTGGTGTTTGGTCCCAGGGCCTATTGTTAGAGAAGAAAAAGAAGATTTCAATGTCAGCCAAGTTTAACAAAAGTGCAACATACAGTATGTCACCAATCATGCTCATAGGATATTAGTCATGTGATCACCTGTTAAATTGTAGAAAGAACCAAAAGGCAACCATTTTGTCAAAGCTCAGATGAAGGCATCAAGCCGAAACACTTAGAGGAACCATATGTAAGATTGTGGCCAAAACTGGTACTGCAATCACTTTCAAATTACTGTAGAGCGGTGTATCCCCTCCCCCTCCCCCTGACTCGAGGTTGGCAACCCGGACGCCGAAACACTACTGACTTCGTGATTAGTAGATGGAGGGTGGCGCATCAGGCCAAAACACAATATGACATGACAAAACACAACAACATCAGTTGAGGGCTGCAACTTCACTTTTGAAATGGCAATATCCTGGCCGGACTGCTGTTGTCAGTGATATAATGATTTAAAATGAACATGATTTCATGGTGACATATCAGGGCCATTTTATGATTAATTGAAATACATTTCTTACATACGTTTTTTTTAGGATTTTTTTATTTATTTAAAAAAACGTAAAGCCATGTAAGAGTAAAGGCTTTTTATTTAATCCTGACTGCCTCAGACTTTGCTTTGAAACAATATGTCAGTGATTCTTGATGCCTCACCTTTAAGCTTCTTGAAACAATACATCAGGAGTATCATTGTGCCTGCAACCAAGATGAGTATTATTCCAACAACTACACCAACCATTTCTAGCTTAGATGGTCCAGGATCTAGTGTTAAAAGTGATAAGAAAAGTGAATATCGTTAATATATGTGAATCTGACAATCAGAGCTAATATATTTATTAGTGCAAACACATTAATTGTACCCTTTACTGTGATCCAGCTCTCTGGTGACTCTCCTCTCTCTGGGTTGCTGCACTTGTAGAGGCTTTCATGTGACTTTAAGACTGCAGGGATGGTCATCTCTCCTGTGGTGGAGGTCTGCAGGAGTGTCCCATCTTTATAGAAGTCAGCACTGATGTTTGATGGCTGGTAGCGATATCTACAGCGCAGAGTCAGAGGATCTCCTTCAGTCACAGGATGTGCAGGACTTTCCAGGATCACACTGTCATCTATGTAGTACATCACAATGTCAAGTATATTTGACTTTTTATAGCAATTTAAAAATGAACAATGGAGTTTTGTTCTCACTCCCAACTGCCAGGATACATTGATGTCAACAGTTTTACTAACAACTCACTAAACATAAATACATTCTGATGGTTTACTCACAGTGCACTGTGATGTTGACAGGGTTACTCTGCTCTCCAGACTCAGACTGACACCAGTACACTCCACTGTCTAATGATGATGATGAGCTGATTCTGCAGCTGGATCCCGTGTTTGTCCAATCATAAGGACACTTTTCACGCTCCATCATACCCGAGAACCATCTCAGTCTCCATCCTGTTGAGTTCCCACTGTCCATACAGCTCAGGGACAGAGGCTGAGATGTAAAATGTGTTTTGTTGTTGGGACTGACAACAATGGATGGAGTAGAAAGACCTACAGGGACAAGGGCAAATCGAGAGTTGAGGTTAGGGTTAGGGTTAGGATTAGGTTAGGATTAGGTTAGGTTAGGTTAGGTTAGGTTAGGTTAGGGTTAGGTTAGGTTGGGTTAGGTTAGGGTTAGGGTTAGGATTAGGTTAGGTTGGGTTAGGTTAGGTTAGGTTGGGTTAGGTTAGGTTAGGGTTAGGGTTAGGATTAGGTTAGGTTAGGTTAGGTTAGGTTGGGTTAGGTTAGGTTATTAGGTTAGGTAGAATTTTACATTTTGCAGTAAAACAGAATTTGTAAAGACTGTTCTTCACCTGTGACCCAGAGAGGCTGAGGTTGGCTGAACTCTGTGTGATAGGCTGGCTCTCCTCTCTCTGCTCTGCACACATAAACCCCTGTGTGTCTAAGAGCAGCAGGGCTGAGAGTGTAGGAGCCTCCAGCTCCTCTGATGCTATCTGAGAGCAGCTCTACTGAATATGTTCTGCTTTCATGAGTCACATGTAACAACTCAGGCCTGAAGGGGGCAGTTTTGTACCAGTGGAATCTCCAGCCTGTAGTGGAGCCTGTAACCTCACAGCTCAGAGTCACTGAGTCTCCTTCAGTCAGCCAGGTCTGTGGAGGTCCTCTAAGAACTGGCTTTGGTTTTGCTGTTTGTGAACAGCATATTGTTTCAAACATAATGATGGAAAACATGTATTAGCCATTCATGTAAAATAATAAGTATTGCAGACCATGCCAAATTATGAACAGAATAGTACATCTAAAGAAAACATTTTATTGGAGAACAACACTCTTGTTATTATACAAGAGAAAGACGAATGACAAGACAAAAAAGAGACTCATTTCTCATTGAGTGAAATAAGAGAGACTTTGAGAAGAAGAATAAGTAGGAATGGTCAACAGAATGAAAATATAGCCCTACTCACCATCCATAGATCCAAATGCAGTTTCTGCACTAATTACTAATTGAAGGGGGGAGGATTGGCAGAGGAGGGTATAATATTACTATTTCATTTATTTTTTTTATCTAAAGCAGACTAAACACAGACTCTCAACAGCAGGGACCTGGGCCAACTAGGTCACTGTTCTACCCCACCCATAATTTAAGTACTTTTGTAAAGAAATGTTACATAAATGTTACATAAAAGCATAAAAGCTCAGTCATCTGGGGCCTGTACTACGAAGGGAGCTTAACCTACCCAGGGTTACTTTTTTAAACCGGGGTTGACAAAACCTGGTTATCTTAAGTGGTGTTAATCGGTACTACGACGCTGATTATGAAGTTGATTGGTTGAGCCGGGGTTAACCTAATTGGAGTTTGTGCGCGTTCACATAAAAGGGGCGGGTTGCAGCGCAAGTCACCACTTTCAATGATGACGCGATCACCTTATTTTACGGATGAGGAATGCACAATTATTATACCAAGTTATGAGGAATTAAAACCCACTCTACGACAAAAATCAAATACGTCGGCAGTGAACAAAGCAAGGCAAGGCTGTTGGCAACGTATTGCAGATCGGGTAGCCTAAATGCCTAAAAGTAAAGTTTTATTCCCACATGTTCTTCAAATATGTGTTACGGAGGATTAGTAGCCATGGAATGTCTGAAATGAGTTGAAATAATTAAATAGCCTATTTTGAGTTCATAGAAAGGCCTACAGATGCAACACAATTCAGAAGTGGGCATATAGATTACAGTAATAAGGATCATTTAATGTTTAAGTAGCCCCCATTGACTGATAGTGTATGCCTAATCCTGTGAACATTTCAGATTCAACACCATTGCCAAACGCACATGGCAGCAGGTGAAAATGAAACACAAAAACATTATTCAGATAGTAGGTTTATATAGTTATAGCTTGCATTAATATTTCTTAATTATGAAAACATGTAGGCCTAGCTTATAGCCTTCACTTGGCCTCTGTTCTACAGCTAACAAGAAAAAGGTGTCTTTGAACACTAAAAGCACCAGAGTGTTTTACAGTAGCAGAGGAGTTGGCCATCGCAAATAATAGTGGAAGGCCGATTATGGAGGGGGTTGAGGGAGGCATTCGGTCGGATTCTGGTCCTGTGGAAATGTGTAGCCTTTATGTGCAGGGTAATATGACATTCAATTCAACAAGTTTGTTAAAATGGTGATTTTAATTTATTAGGCCTAGGGGAGACCGGGTATGGTTGTAACACATTTTTCTTCAGCACCTAAAACTACCATTTCTTTTAAAGCTACAGTTCTGGAACTTTTTGGCAAAGTAACCACATTTGTCTACTACTAAGTGGCAACCATTTAACTATTTTCAACTATATTACAGAATTTGTGAGATTATGACAAATACAGTGTGTACCTTTGTTACAACCTACCCCACTACTGGGGTAGATTGGGGGTAGATTGTAACAGGTACAAAAATGCAGAAAAACAATGGAATTCCATTTGATATACTGATTTATTGCATAAACAGGCTACACAAGGTGTGAAAATAGATTCACCAACATATTGTATACCATACAATCCGTTCTTCACATAGAGAAAGAAGATCATATTAACGTTTTAAACTAAATATAAAAACCACAGCGTTTATACTTTTGTGTGTGTATGTATTTGTGTCTCTCATGGAAAGAGAGAGAGGGCTGAACAGTCACACACACAAAGATGAAATTAAACAGACATTAAATGGGTCTACTAGCTTAGCTAGTTACTTTCTTACCTCAGATGTTGAATTTTTCTCCTTACTCCGGGATAAATGGCACTAACAACTTGAAAATGTCCATGTGTGATCGTTAAGGAAGTCTGAGCAGTCAGAAACTGTCACATGGCTCATATCTTATCCCTGATTGGTGGAATTGGTGATGTTACAACTCTCCCCATGTTACAACCATACCCGGTCTCCCCTACTGTAGGCTATGTCCCATTTATTTTCGGACATACAGTATTCTTGCTCAGATATTCAGTGGAATAATAAATCAATTTCCACGTATGGGCATTGCTGAGACGTCTTCCTAGATCATCTGACAAAGATAACGAATTCCCTCGGCTGACAATCTCTTCATAGAGAATATTGCCCGGGTAGCCTATATATTTTCTGGCCGTCTCTAAAACCGGCTCGCCCTGCGAAGAGCCCCTCACGATTTGCGCTCCAATGTCGTATGGATCATCCAGGTACGGCGACATTGTTAGTGGAGGGGTGGTACTTATAAAGGGTGTGGTTAACGGAAACCTCGGGTTAACCAAGAACATAACCTGCTCGTAGCAGGTTTGAGATGCAGCGTAAATTGCCATGGCAGCATACCTCGGTTAAAACCTATCCACCTTTCGTAGTACGGGTTAATCGGGAAGTTACGCCACACGTGATCAAGTTACTCTCGAAGTTACGCAGATAAGCCAGTAATCCCGCTTCGTAGTACAGGCCCCAGTTGTCTGCAGCCTTTGACAAAGTGAACCATGACATTCTCCTCTCCTGCATTGTTTACTCTACTATTGTTTACTTCTCATTGGCTTTTCTATAACAGCTAGAATTAAATTCAAATCCCTCACTATAGCCAACTGTAACAACATGAGCATAAAATAGATCTTTCTCTCTCTCTCTCTCTCTTTCACACACACACACACACACACATGCCAAGATGTTCTTAGAGTGTATAGCTGACAGCTGCTTATAGCTACTGCTAAAGTGCCTTGTGTTCTAGTATAATAAATAAAACAAATACTACAGAAGAACAGAGTAAAGTTAGT
Organism: Alosa alosa; assembly: GCF_017589495.1. Classification (NCBI taxonomy): domain Eukaryota; kingdom Metazoa; phylum Chordata; class Actinopteri; order Clupeiformes; family Clupeidae; genus Alosa; species Alosa alosa. The sequence continues at coordinate 15,659,988 of NC_063212.1, forward strand.
TAATTACATTGAGAAATAAGAGTGTAGCCTACTAACAAGTTTAATCAGTGGGCTGTCAATTTGCACTTTACAAATCTACAGTCAGGGAGAAATCTAGTGCACAGCATGTATCACCCATATTTAACCTAAATCAGCTTTAACAGAGAGACCATTAAGTATCATTAAGCCATGTCCATAAGGTCCTGAGGACATAATCTGGCACATCTGGCTTACTGTGACATTTTGAGTCGTTTTTTTATCATCCTGAAAGGAATATGAGATATCTTTAGAAGTGTCTTCAAAATGGTACACTTATATGTTGACCTTTGTGAGAGTTTCAGAGATACAGTGTATGTATACAGTACAGATGAAGTATTGCTTCATATACAGGACATGCACAGACATAAAATATCATTGTGTTGGACTTACAAAGCAGCAGAAAAAGCTGATTTGGTTTCATGCTGTCCTCTCAGTGTGTCTGAACTTCTGAGCGTCCTCCGAGTTGCTGTGTGCTAGTCCACCACAAATGTTCACCACTATTGCATAATAAATGTGCTGCATGTGTGAACATCTTTCTGTCACATGCTCTTGCTGTAATGCAACTTCCCTAATGTTCTTTCACTTGCTCTGTTACTAAGGCATTTAGGGATGTACAAGACAATTCTGAATAACAATGCTCCTTACATGTTAACATCTAGAAGTGTGTTTTAAAAACTTAAAAACTTGTGTAATCAGAAGTATAAATATGTGTGTGGTGTACGTTGGTGTACAGCTGCTGGTCAGCTAGATGCCACTGAATATGAATGTTTCTTTCTCTCTCTCTCTCTCTCTCTCTCTCTCTCTCCCTCTTGCACACACACAGAGACAACACACCTAACCACTCAAAGTCCCCACAAGACATGCTTGTTCATTTATTTTGTTTTATATACTTTATTTTATTACACAAATTTTACATTTAATGAGGACATTTTACATTTAATGAGGAATTACATTTTAATCAAATAAATGAAAGTTTAATAATCAAATATGAATTTTACAGGTCCAAGAGAACAAGAAACATTTATTTTCCAAATAAACATGCTTGCCATAACTTCTGATAAGGGACAGTACTTTGCCAACACTGCTTGGCCTTTGTTTTATATATCGCCCTAATGCAAAGCCCATGGACCACCACATGGTGCTCCATAAACACAATTTGGTGTATCAGTTTTTTATCAAGGGCATTTCTAAACTGTCTTCATGATGCTGAAAAGTTGTCCATTCGTTCACTGTGAGCAGTCTTTCATATTCTGCAAATTCTCTTGATACTGTGTAGAAGGTTGGCGGCAGATGTTGTAGGGTAGGACCCAGGGCCTGTCAACAGGGTTTGCAATTGTACCACTTCGTATTGCCTAATTGATGGCTGTCTTGATGGCTGTTAACAAACTATTATCTAAAATCATATCGGACAATTATTTACTTCAACAACGGCAATTAGGACTGGTGTGTTGCTGGGCCTGGTGTGGGAACAATGCACAAATCCAAGATGGTCAGGCAGGAGGAATCTGTTGATTTGGTACGGAATGACCCATTGTTTACAATACAGCAAATGCAACTCAGTGGATTCAGCATTTACAAGAAATCCAGAAAAATAAAGTATTGAGATTGGGGTTTGTGTTTACACTTTTGAGAAAAGGGGGGAAGCTTTCAAAAAATCTGTTTTAGCTATTGGGAAAAACTGTATATCGGAAAAGACAGGCATTTCAGTACTGTAAATGAGAAGTAGGCTACATACTGCCGACAATGAACTCTCAATTTATCACTGATAGTTTCTGCCCATTGTTGATATTAACCTGCACTGTTCACTAAAGTGAGTTTAGTGTTTTAGCAATTGTACAAAACTGTAACTCCATGTGAGAATTGAACCACTACTAAACCAAGCTACTTGCATGATACCCTATCACCTACCTACTTGTGCCACAGTCAGCTCTAATTGTGTTAAGGCCTCATAATGGCAGGCATTATTTTTTGTCAGCTAATCTTTGGGGGAAATTGCTCCATATGAAATGTGCATATTAGAATATTTCTGCAGAAGCTTATAGATGTCGACCTGATCTGTCACATAATCCTGCAAGCCCATTTGGCAATCTATTTCCACCAAAATGTTTAAATATGTTATTAAAAAAATAATAACTTTATCAACTGGAAGTCAACTTTATTATGCGCATTTATAGTAAGTTAAAACAACCAGACAACATCCAAATGAATACATTTAATTAAAGGGTTAAGGAAAGCAATGTGAACTACAGATAATTACATTGGCAAGGACAAAACATTGAACTGGCTCTTGAGCATAATAATTTCATTACTTATACTTAATGTTATGAGTACATTACAATAAAACTACTTGAACTTGAAATGGAGCATTTAAGGTGTTATTTGGTTGCACGGGGACAATCATTCTCATGCATATTCTCTAAGCCTTGTGATGGAAAAGGCAATAAGGAACATAGGGTCATGCTTTAGCATTCTCATAAGCATTCATCTGTAAGTGCTTTCAAGTTGTGCTACACTCATAAGAACTTTCAGAAAGTTCTTTTGAAAAGCTTTGCGTCATTTACAGTGTTATCCCATAATGAAGTTTTACTCTTTTTGATTTTACTGCATTGATGGGCGTGCAATTTGTCAATATGATTCACTTGAAGCTGTTTGAGTTGTTACTTACTGGATGACACCTCGTTGTTGGGATAAAAATCTCCTATGTGAAGATGTATTGATACCAGCAGAAGGGATGCTACACAAGACTTTGTTTGTGTAACCATGGTGACTGTAGTATCCTACAACACACATGCAAAGAGCAGTCTTACAGTGACATCTTAGATTTCAAACTATGTGCAAAATACAAAACAATTTCCACAAGTACATGTTTGTCTATATAATAGTAAGAATGACCAACATTACCTTTGGTCTTCACCTGCTGCTGTTGATTGAGAGCCTACTGTTCACTAAGCAGTCCCTTTTATATCAGTCCAAGTCCTCCTTCAGACACCTCTTGGATTAATAAAGACCTTCATCCTCATGCTGCAAGACTGTGATCAGCATGACTCACTGACTGCTTTTCCGACTTATAATCCCTTAAGTGAATGAGAAATGAATACTGAACTTCAGTGGCAAAACAGTGGCTCATCAATCTAATACACCCTTAATGTTGGATGGTTTTGATTACACTGATTACCGTCAAGGGCACATGTCCCATGAGGAAAAATCATCATGTATCCTGGCAACTGTTGTCATGACATAGAAAAGATAATCTACCTGATTTTTAGTATTATGAACTATTAGCCTGGGTTTTCCCATGCTGCCTTGCGTGTGATTTTGTTCACGCTGCTAGGCAGCCTGGATTCCATGGACTTCGTGCATCTCAACAAAGGAATCAAGGGAAAATGTGACCATTATGCTGTGACAAATGCTGTGACAAAATGTGACAAATGCTGTGTATACTTCCCTATGTTGAAAAATCCATAAACATTGCATTACAAAAAAAACAAAGATGATAATACTTCTTTTTTTTATTCCATGCTTCTACCACATTGTCTTACAACCTTTTGACATGTCGTAGTGTTGTTTTCAGTCAGAACAAACATATCGCTAAAGAGAAAATCAACATTGAATCAATATTTGCCAGGGGTATGAATAATTTGGTTCTTAACTGTAGGTTGTGTTGAGTGCACTGCTCTATTTGTCATCATATAGCCAGCCCCATGCCGGATAAGCGATTGTGATTGGTACCTGGGTTTTCAGAACATTGAAATAGGAGTCAATGGCCTTCTTGCCAGACTGACCTGCAGAGCAAATTGAAGGTTTGTTTGGGTTTTCCCTGGCCAGTATTTGCCTTGTGTAGAAAACACCAACTTTTTCCCCCCACACTGCACGCTACGCCTACAGGAACCACAGCATAGCCATACAGTTTAAATTCACCCACACTTTATATGAATAAAAAATGTTGACAGTGCAAATACTGCTGTTGCATATACTGTGCATTAGTTTTGAACATTTGCAAAAACACCACCATACCATAAATCTTCCTCATGAATGGAGGATGAAGTTGATGGTGTACCTGGGAAAATAATTGAAAAAATCTGAAATTACCTGTGAAGTACGTTTGACCATTTCACTGTTAGCATATTGGAAATGGTCATTAACAGCTCAGCTCAGTGAGAGAAATTCACTCTACCTTCATCAGTGGAGGTATCCTTAGGAAGATCCTGAGGGCTGAGAAATTTAAGCAAAGCACCTTGAGGGAGAAAGAAAAGATATGTTAGCATTTCCATATTTTGATATTTAGAAGGGATGCAGCTACTTTCACAACTACCAATGCTTACTGTAAAAACATCCCAAGCTAATGTTATACATTGACCTAGACCTACTTGTAGCTTAACATAGCATTTAAGCGAGAGGGACCAATCAAATCGGTGTAGGCGGGACAAAGGCGAGCTACACTGATGACTGACACTGATGAATTGTTGTGATTGGTCGTAGCGTTATCCAACTGCGTGCAGTGATAGTTTCAAATGCATGCTTGGTGCCGCCCCTCGAATTGGGCCATTTTCATTACTCATAGTCAGACCCTTAATCTGAAAGATTCCAGGGTCTGGTTTACCAGGCTAGCACTTCACTGCATTGACTATCAACGGGGCGCTCACAGTTTGTCGTTGCATTTTAATCTTAACCAGTCGTTGTCTTAGGGCCCCTGGCCAGCTCGGGGCCCCAAGCAATTGCTTGGTTTGCTTGCCTTCTAGCGACGGGCCTGTCTTCTGTTGGTGAACCACTGCCACCTTGGCGCAGTGATTGCACGCAGCCACACTGTTTCCCAGGTAAGAATCTGATGCTTAGTGTTTGTGGATTAAAATCCTTGTTTGCATCTCATATCACATTCCTTTTATTTACACTTTGTTGTATGGACCCTTTCAAGAGTTCCATTATCAGCATCATAGTTGGCCCCACAAGACTTCCTTTTTAACATTCCATATGTTATCTTAATGCAGAGGAAGTAGATTGGGGCCCAAATAGAATGTTCAAGCATTGTTTTTCTTTACTTTGTTGAAAGGGTCCATACTCAGAACTCAGAAGACTATAGGCACCACCTTGTACAAATATAGCCTTGTGTTTACTTTCACTTTCACTTGATATTGTTATGGCTATGGAAGAAATTATGGTCAATCATTTCTTGGACAACTGTCCCTTGACTTCATTAAAAAAGAAACCTTAAAAAACTCTGAGTAGAATCTGCAAACCAGTATGTCTTTGGGGGATTGAACTTCTTCAGATCTGATTATTGTTCCTGTTTTCTTATCTGTATTAGGCCTGCATCAAAAGCAAGAAAAAATAGTCAAAACTTTAAACTATCCCTATAATTCACTATGCTACCACTGATCAAAACATTATGGACCCTTTCAAGAGGGTTCCATTATCAGCATCATAGTTGGCCCCACAAGACTTCCTTTTTAACATTCCATATGTTATCTTAATGCAGAGGAAGTAGATTGGGGCCCAAATAGAACGTTCAAGCATTGTTTTTGTTTTTATTGTTGACTATACATTACAGATATTTTTGTGAAACAATATATACAATATGGCATTCTGGAATGCAAAGAAATAATACCTCATTGTCCTGCTCTGGACTGTGGAAAGTAACTAAATAAAGAGTATACTTACAAAACCATAAAATGTCACATTGCATCCTGAGGTTTTAATCTTTATAAACAGGTGTCTTCTTGACTGTGAATATCAGCCTTCTTTTAACTGACAACTGTCCCCTGTGGAAGACTCGTGAGATGAGTCTTAATTAGATTCCATCTCCAGAAAATTAGACTATTATGGAAAAGTTCATTTTTTCCCGTAATTTATTTCAAAAAGTGAAACTTTCATACAATCTAGATCCGGTATGAATAAAGTGAACATTTCCAAGCCTTTTTTTGTCATTGTTTTTGTTTTTATTGTTGAAAGGGTCCATAAGGTCTGTCCCTATTACTCTGTCCCTATCACTGTCAGAATATCACTGTATCACTATTGGCTCTAACATTGATTATTCCCTGCAACATAATTACATTATACAATATAATATTGCCCATCTTTCATGGTCTAGCTTTCGTGTTTAAGTAAGTACGAATGTTGGCAACGAAGAGTTTTCTCTGTCAACAAAATTGAGGTTCCCGTGTATCCTGTGCTGTATACAGTATACTCATCAAGAAAAAAGAATGTTTGATGAAGTAAGCAGCCTTTATTTTGATAAGAAGACATGACAGCATGCAAAACATACTGTTTTAAGATACTTAGTTGGCTTTTAAATGTATACACCATAATGTTTGCCATAATACACCTGTTGCAAATTTGCTACATTTTAAATCAATTGTTTTAATCTCTTTGCCCCGATTACTTTTTCACCATATGTTCCTATCCCATAGTACAATCATCACAATCACAATGATCAATGTTTGACATTATTGTACACAGTAAAATTACTAATAAACTTACTAAAGAAAATCCCCAACCACCCATATCAAAACTATGCCATTAACAATAGTCTGTGATTGATTTGATTTGTTATAGTAAACTATTTGCGATAAGCAAATGTGTTTACATCTAAACTAAGAAATATACATTCATGTACAGACTACACAAACTGGATATTTAATAATGAACAACCTTCTCAGTAAAACATGTGCTGGTGGTAGTGTACTGGCTAAAGAGTTGAGCTAGCATGCTATAGCCTGAAAAGTTGCAGGCTGAATTCCCACCTTCCACCGTTGTGCCCTTGAGCAAAGCATGGTGGGGATTGATATTATGCAAGTTTCTTTGGATGAAAAGCATCTCCTAAATGAGTAAATGTAAAACTTCAAAACGTCAAAATTAAGGGCATAGCCACCGTAACCCAGGTATTTTTGAATACAGAAATGTGTCTATCCGTGTTGGTCTTTCAGCCACACACAAAGTCTGTACTTCTCTTATTATCTTGATCAAACCTGATATTAGTTTGCCTGCAGAGACTGAAGGTTGATAATGTACACTGCCAGTAATGTAAAGTCTGTTTTTAGGTCACTGAAAACTGTTATTCTTAAAAACAAAGATGTTCAAAAACTCAATTGTCAGGGTTTTCTTATAGACAGGGAAAACAGTAGGGAGTTTGGGGTTTATTGCATTCTCCCCATTATTCTAAATATTTTCAGGTCTCTGATTGGTCAAATATACCCTGTTTGATTGGCATGTTCTTGACACGCTTTCCCGGTTGTTTTTCCCTAAACAAGCACAAGAAAATTCTCTGTCTTGATTATGACAACACATCCTCACACATCTAAGAGAGGATAATCCCTTCCTGTCTGTCTAACTCAAAAACGGTCATTTCTAACTCTCTGACTTTTTCCTCTATCTGGTTTATGAACATCAGCGTTTCAGACTCAGATCGTCTTCGACCCTTGTCCCTCTTTCTGATCTCTTGCATCTCTCTGACATCACTGGCAATGCTGACCAAATCAAGGATCATGGACCACATGTTCGCCTTAGGTGTTGTTTTGTCACTAGCACTGATTGGTCGTGTGGCCTCAGTTGCCTGTTTACCCATTGGGGTCAGCTTTAATCTCTGGGTCAAACCTGATATTGGTTTACCTGCGCCAATTGAAGCCTGACAATCTTGTACACTGCCAGTACAGTTCTGCAAATTGCTCATAACAGGGCTGAGCCTGCTGTTGCAATCATTCAAGATCTCTTTGATCTTCTCCTGACAACTCTTCTCGCGGGTCATCTTGGTGATGTTGGAAGCAACACCAGTGATTCCGCCGGCAGCTGCGACTACCACGCCAACACCGGTCACTGCCAGGGAAGCTCCAAAGGTGAAGGGAGCCATGATGAGACCAACAATGGAAGTGACACCGCCGACGGCACCAATCACCCCGCCAGATAGACTGCAAGCAGTGGTCCTCCTGTGGACCGACTCCAGCTGCCCTATGGTCTTCCTCAGGCATCCGATCTGCTTTTTCACACTGACATTAATGCCTCTGAAAGACAAATATATAATATACAGCTCTGGAAAAAATTAAGAGACCACTGCACATTTTCCTGATGTCATCCTATGGTTGCTGAGTGACATTTGATTGAGTTGACAGTCATATTCAAAATAAAGGCACCCTTTACAAGATTTGATCTTGTGGTTTCCACTCTGATTGAAAAGCACAATAATAAAAAATGAACTAAATATTTGTCTTTTGCAACAAAGTATGAACATAACTCCGATATATAATACTAGATGGAATACTCTGACAGCAGTCTGCAGAAAAAGATATCTGAATTCCGCTCAGACAATGGCAGAGGTGCCGTTTGTCATAGTAAGAGGTTATGTAGGCCCTACCATTAAAATGATTTTGAGACCGTTATATTAAAGGAACATGGCCACTTTTTGGGACTTTAGCTTATTCACCATATTCCCCAGAGTAAGCTAAGTCGATACAACCCTTTCTCATCTCTGTGCATATAGTTACTCGGTCTCATGCACCCACCGCTAGCCTAGCTTAGCACAGTTTCTTGAAGTGGCCAATTCCAATAGCCTTCACTCTTAAAACGAATGTGTTAAAAACAACACAACTTCCATGTCCAGACAACAACACATCTCTGTGTCCAGATAGGGACAACACATTTGTTTTAAGAGTGTACCCCTCCCAATAATGACAAAAGAACTCCAAAATGTTCCTATTTACATGCTGTGATTTGTTTAGTTACAATGTGTAGCCTACAAATAACAAGACACAGCCATTTTGCAATAGCCTACTTGCTACTATGTTTACATTCATTCATTTCCTGCAATTTTTCATCACTAAATAAATGTATCATAACTTTTGAAAGATTAAGGATATTCCAATTTAGTTGTTTTGCTAAATAACTCACAGATTAACAGATAAACATGTTATACACTCTATATTTTTCTCTATCTTGTAGAGAAATACGGATGATGATGAAAATTCATTTATAATAAATTTGGAGAGGAATTTCAGAAGACTGTTCATTACTATATCAACATTACCATATGTATTTTACATCATTTAATAGAACTGATCCTTCTGATTACAATGGTATGTATATCCCATTGATGGCATGTTTTTTTTGTGTGAGGAAGTCGTCCAGCACCAAAAATGGAATGTTCAGCACGGGCACAAAAGGATTAATGGAATTTGGATCTACTTGGTTTATTTGTGGTTAATTACATTTTGTAAATCTTTACAAACAACAATTGACCCAAGTTCAGATGATTATTTATTTTGGATGAACACTTTACCCATCTTCCATTTCTGCAGGAAGTGCAGCTCTGCCATGTCGCCACTTCATCCTGAGTGTAAAAGTAGTCAAGTGTAAGCATTCTTGTAATTGGCTAAAAGAGCACCGTACAACAAAATCAGAATGCTCACTAACCCCAAAGTATGAAGGGCAATTTTAAAAAAGAAAAACAGACATTACAAAAGAGAAATGCACACTGCAGTTATTCAAGTTCAAAACATTCTATTTTGCATGACAACCAAACTTGTTGGCTTAGGAAAACACATTCATTTGGTTGACTGTTACGTAGGCTACCAGGTTCCCTACTTACTCCACTAAACAATCTTCTGTCATTTGAATACCAGAAATTAACTGGACAGAATACAATATGATATATTGTACTAAAAGTAATCACATTCACAATACTGGAGGCAATTTAATGGACCTTTTCATGGATCAGTTATAACTCAAGATGACAGGTGCAAAAAAGTATAACTTTACCTCCATGGTCGTCTCGATGATGTACTTATTAGCATCTTGATTTAACTGAAGAAGAATAACTACTCGGAAAACCACTGGGTCTCTTATTTCATAAATCTGTAATTTCCTTAATAATGATGATGATGATGATGATGATGATGATGTTCATCTCCCATTGTGCGTGTATAAATGATCTTCATAAGCATTGCAATGGAGAAGCTGATCAAACCTTTAGCTATCATAACTTTGACTAACAAAGTCTAAAATTTAGGCTACTTACTAATACAAAAAAGTATAAATGTGAATGCCTACTCTGTACAACCCTGTGTTAGCAGTATGGTAATTTGGATTAAAATGAAGCTCCTCAGACTTGTCTGGCTATATAAAGACTTCTGGAACAGCCAGTACAGACGTTTCATTGTTCACTGAAATAGCAACGAGGAAGTATAATAAAAAAAAAAAACATTTTTTCTGCTTCATCATTGTGTACACAGCTCTGCAGTGGAAACAAAGGTGACAGATATAAGTCACCTGCTTTTCGCTCTACTTTCATTTTAGTGCAATGTTATTATTATTAAAATGCTTCAATCCTTTCATAGCTGGCCCAACTTGACATTTGATGACATTCCCCTAGATACCTAACCTGACCCTAGCCAGATGAATTTCGTTCCGCTTAGCTCCGCCTAGCTTCGCTCACATCCATCTGGGACCTCTTCCATTGAGAGTGATTTCTGCAACCGATTTTATGGTACAGCCAATCAGGGCGAGGGCGGAGTTTCATAGATGTGACATAGCGTAGAAGCGACTGTGAGACTGTTATCAGCATTAACGGGTTGGCTTCGATGTGAGTGGTTGAAGTAGCACGTCAATAGATGACGGACAAGTGGCTTATTCAATCATATGCAAGCATTTTTTGATTAGGCCCAGCCTTCTGAAGCAACACTTCAATGGATCGGTTCCAGATGGATGAGTGGAGCTAGGCGGAGCGAAATTTATCTGGCTAGGGTCAGGTTACTAGATACCATGTTTACAATAATGGTTCATGCAAACAGATGGAATGTCAAAGGCAATTGCCTCCAGACCTGTTAGATGTCTTCGCATGCTGGGCGTGTGCCATCCACAGACAACATGCTTCCACATGATAAACACGCCTGATTGACAGTTTCTCTGTATTGTTTAATGTACTTTGGTGTGTACTTATTGCAGTGGTATCTAAAAGTAATAGGCATAGGACCATTTCAGAAGGATGGTGCCCACCATACATGGATCCATCTTTCGTATTAAATATGTTATAATCTTCAAATGTTTCAACAAGATGAAGGGCACCTTACAGCACCTTAAATGATGGCTTCTAGTGAATTTTGTGGAAACTAATTGATAAATTGACTCAAAAATATACAACCCAAAAACAGAAAAAGTTGGGACATTGTGTAAAATGTTAATAAAAACAGAATGTAATAATCTGCAAATCTCTTAAAGTCATATTTAGTTGCAAAAAGGACACAGACAACATATCAAATGTTAAAAATGACAAATTTGACTATTTCATGGAAAATATCTGTTAATTTTGGATTTGACACCAGTAATAAAATTGGGGTAATAAAATGCTGTAAAAGTTGTGTAATGATAAAGAAAACAAAATGAGGAATGTTTGAAAACTAATTAGGGTAACTGGCAATATGATTGGGTATGAAAAAGAGCATCCCAGATGGCACTGCATCAACACCACACATGTTTCCAGACCTGTCATTGTATGGGCTTAGGAAAACCTCTGATAACCATTGTCTATGTATACAATTTGATACTCTATTCAAAAACTGCAGCCAAAATTGTAACAGCAAAAATTGTATTGAGACATGATACAGAAAATACCACCATCTTATCTGGGGCTGAGCTTGTTTAACCCCTTATAACATGTAAATGATCTGTTTACATGTTATATATTTTATATATAATTTTTAATATTCATTCAATTATTTATATTTTTAAGAATGAAGAGACCTTCTGCCTTTTATTATGACCGCCGCTAGCGAAGCTAGCGAAGCGGTCATATAGGGATTGTCACATTTTTTTTTTTTTTTCCCCGTCATCTACTTCCTGAATTTTTGGTCAACGATACCCGGGACACCGAACCGGCACATGAAATTTGGCGGGTATGTAGCCCCACTAGACTTTTACGGAAAAATTTTGTTTCATCCCGGCCCCCCTCCATGCTGGGCCCCGAACATAAAAAAAGCAGTTTTACCTGTTTGCAGGTACTTTCAGGGTGTATGTGCACAGACATCTATATGAATTAAACAATGAAATGATTAAATGGATGTCTCTTTACTGATTTCACTGCCCATTGCCTTCTGTACCAGTAATTGGTTTTATGCTAATACATTCTAGTCATGGACAGCCTCTCTAATCTCTGACGTATGCTTTGTTTAGTGGTCACCATGACTTCTTTGTCATGTTTCTCATATTGTCATGCAGGATATATTTTTATTAGTTCAAAATACCCTCTTCAAACATTATATTGTGTTCAAGTTGTGATGGAAATTGGTTGTATGTTATGTTAAGAAAATAGGTGTAAATGCCAAAGGTGTCCAAAGGCTGTTAATTCAAAATAAAAACATAACTTGAACAAATTGTAACAATATACAGTGATGCGAGAATACTATAATGGGCAAAATATTTTTATTACATTTAACATTTTTAGCACTGCCCTCTACTGGCCAGTTAGGTGCTGTGCTCTTCATATTCTTTTTTAGGATTTAGTAACAATCCACAGAGCCCACAACAGCTTCAGGGATATTTAGCTGGGACATTTATTTAGCAGCAATTCAGTTTTTCAATTTAAAAGCAGACCATGTGACACCTGGGTAGGGTTACTTTTGTATTGACCTAATGTTTTTTTTTTCTGTCCTTAGTTGAGCTTCATTCAGATACAAGTATTGAGAAAAGGGGTGTTAACAAATACATTATTACTCATAATCTTTAAGAACAAATTACTAAAATCACTGTTTGACAACGCCAAAGTATGACAGTACAAGTCCTGCTGTAATTATAAGACGTTTAATAATCCGGACTGATGACTGAGGCCTAACGTTGTGGACAGTTTTCAGTATTACAGTCTGTAGATGTTGGCTTGTAGGTTAGGCTTACTGTGCATTAACCAACACACCAATACGGTTCATTCATCCTCTGTAGACCTATACCCTACTACATACATGGTGGGAGGAAAACTATCCCATTTGGTGAACGCACCTGACAACACTCAACCAGTCAGTCAGCATTTTTTGCGCTCTGGTGGAATAGGGACAGACGCATTCAAACAGGAAAGTGTGTAAGGTAGCCTAGCCTACTAGGTAAGGGTCAATCAGCTGTGTATCCTTGTAGAGGCAGAGTTAATCACGTCAGGTCTAACAAGAAAAGGCTACAGTACGGTACGTGCATCAATCTAAAAAGAGAAGAAATACAAGACCTTTAATTTGCGGACATCATAATCAAAGGAAACAAACGCGGTTGGTAACTTAAATGTTTTTGTTAAGTAGCCTACTGTGATGTTCATGTTAACAGCGATTGGGCAACTTACTTTGAACAGGCGTAAGATCTAAATGTAGCCGATACCTTTTCTAATTAGTAGCCTACAATTGACGGTCAATTTCACCAGGCGTTTGACCAACCTCTGGACGTTCTATTTGTTCATTTACCCATGCTATCACTTGATTTCTGACCATCTCCTTCACGCTTTCTGGTCTTATTTATAATAGTAATGGCAATTGATAACGACAATGTTATTTGAGAAAACTTGAAGATATCATGTGTGCCTGTTAGCGACTAATGAAGCCATTTCATCGTTTCCAATACCTTGGACAAACATATAGGCTACTAGGTCTACTGAACGGACACATTTTTCTGATGCCCTCCTCTTGTTGTGAAACTTATCCTACTCTATAATGTGATGGGTGTTTTGTGTGTGTACCTTGTCAAACCAGTGGCACATTTCCTAACCGCTTAAATTAATGCAATGTCATGCAATGTCAGACAGCGTTGATTTCTGAAAAATTAGGATCCCTGCTAAATCAGGGTTGACCACTGAAAGCCTGAAATGTTTTTGCGTTGAGTTTTGTCTAGAACTGCCTCTCCCACTTCTAATGTGACTGAATGGAAACTCTTAAGAAAAACTGAATCGTTATTGTCTCTTTTATTCTTCATGAAGTTTGAAACAAAAGGCATGCTGAAGTCCGTTTCACAAAGTACACCCACCAACCAGTATGAGGTATGAGCTATTTCTCTTACACACACACTCACACTCACTCTCTCTCTCTCTTTCACATCTTCAAACACAGCCAACTTTGAATCCGATGTTTATGTAAATGACTCCAGGTCAGTAGTTAGACTACTACCTGCAAGGTGACAACCCTATGAGCAATGCTGATGCATTTAAAGGTAATTTAAAGTCAGTAATTAAAGTCATACCCACGTTGATGGTGATGGTAATTCTAAACTATGAAGGACGGAGTATAAATGTTAGGCTACTCAGTAAGTTCCAAGGTCATACCCATGTTGATGAATTCTAAATCGTAAAGGACGGAATATAAACATTGCCGCTCTTCGATGTGTTTAGGACAGTGATTTGCTCATTGATTTCTTCACTCCACTTGATGTTGTGGAGGCGAGTCATGGACCACAGGTGACAGAAATGACTTTCTTTATGGCACTGAGTCACCCCCAGGATTGCTGTCATACATGCACACCTAACTCTTTGCTGTATGATCTGGCTAGTTGCTAAGCTGATCTGATTATCTTATTTTTAAAATATTTAATTCACATTATGGGTTGCAGCATTAGGATAATAATAATAATACCACTCACGTTTTGCTCTCAATCACATGCAATCTGAATACGTGTCCTGCTGCTCTGGATTGAGAGGCAGCATGCTGCTTAGACTTGTATTGTCTTGCATTTCTATTCAGGTTGGGGCTGGAGGGAATTGAGGCTGGAGATGGGTAGAAACAGGTCAGGAGCAGCAGGACATGTATTAATATTAAATATTGTGCAGCATAACTGTGTTAACATTACTCAATTAGCAGAGTTTCCGCTAGAAAAAAAATTGTGCTGGTGTTACATGGCAACTGGCTCCCATGTTAACTGGCTGCGTTGATGACGAGTCTTTGACAGATGTGGCCGCTTGCAGATTTGTCACTTTCTGATATACTAGAGACGCACACAAATATGCATGACATGTTTAAAAGTCAAAATTGTATGTAGTACTACATGCATTGGACCACGAATATGCCACCCAAAAACAAACACCTAAATTAACTCCACGTGGGTATCGAACCACGAAGAAATTGACCTGTTTTCTTGGTAATGGCGTCTATCCACTTGCGCCACGAACCAGCTGACGGCACTCACAGAAATTGACTTCAGTTGTATGATTAAGAAGTCAGCTAACGTTATTATAATTGTAACAAGTTAACATAGCTGTTCATGTTATCTGGCTACCATGTTATCATGCTACCGTTGCCCAAGCCAATTAGTAAGCCTTCAAATTATCATGGTTAAGTTTTACAAACGTTTCACTGAGGTTAGGCTGTGGCCGCCCCTACCTGAACGTAGCGATTTCCCCGCTCTGTGACTGGCAGTGGACCCATGACATCGACGGCTGTCCGCTCCATGGGAGCCCCGACTGCGTATTGCTGCAGCGGAGTGTGCGAGCGTCGCGTGGGGCCCTTCTTCGCTGTGCAGGTGTCACAGCAGTGAACATGCAGTTCAACGTCCAGCCTGCATCCCGGCCAATAGAAGTGGCCTCTCAGCCGACAAAGAGTCTTTGCAATGCCGAAATGAGCCGCCCCCACTGCCCTATGCACATGTTCCAGTACACAGGCTCTTAATCCAGCAGGAACCAGCAACTGGAAAATGTCAGATTGTCTATCGGGAGCTCGCCAGTGTCTATACAACAGTCCTTGACGTGCTACTAATCCCGGCCACTGTGAATAAATCGCTTTGGTCTCTGGATCGAGTGCTGATACGTCAGTCCATGGCGGTCGCTGACCGGCTTTGATTCATGACCACACTCGGCCAAGCGTGGCGTCCTCCGATTGCGCCTTCCGGATCTCCTCCCTTGACATCACGTCCACCGGCGACTGCGCGTCCGTGGCCCCAGCTGCCGCTCTGCGGTGCTGCGTTGTTGCGTTGGGCTGCGGTGCATTGTCTCCGGTCTCTCGATCACTGTAGCTGGTAGCGGAAGGCGGCGAGACGACCTCGGGGTGCTGCTGGCGAGCATTGACTCTCTCGCTGGCGTGAAGCTGGCGAGCGGTGGCTCTCTTGATGGTGCGGCGCTGGCGAGCGTTGAGTCTCTCGCTGGCGTGCTGCTGACGAGCGTTGGGTCCCTCACTGGCGTACTGTTGGCGAGCGTTGACCCTCTCGTTGGCGCGACGCTGGCTAGCGTTGAAAACAGCGACTCTCTCTCTCTGCCAGGGGTGATGTAGCCTGTAGTCGACGAGTGGGCTCCAGTTGAGCCGCGACCAGGCTCCTCTCCTCCCTCCGGTGGCAGTGTTGGCACTGGTCTGCTGCACACGGACGCCTGGACAGGGCGTCCGCGTTGCCGTGAAGGCGACCTGCCCGGTGTCGAATCTCCATGTCGTAGTCCTGGAGCGCCTCCAACCAGCGAGCCAGCTGGCCCTCTGGTTCTTTGAAGTTCAGCAGCCAGGTGAGCGACGCGTGGTCCGTTCTCAGCAGGAACCGTAGAGGCCGTAGAGGTAGGTTTGGAAATGGCGCACTGCCACCACCACAGCCAACAGTTCTCTGCGGGTCACGCAGTAATTCTTCTCCGCTCGGTCCAGTGAGCGGCTGAAGTATGTGACCACTTGCTCGCCCTGCTCGCCTGCTTGTGAGAGGACGGCGCCGACTCCCACGTTGCTGGCGTCTGTGTCCAGGAGAAACGGCAGTCGAGGGTCAGGGAAAGCGAGCACTGGGGCCTCACATAGAGCCCTCCGCAGCCGCCAGAATGCCGCGTCGCACTCCCGTGTCCACTAGAAGAGCTGGCCTTTGTGCGTCAATCGATGCAGCGGGCTGGCGACTGTAGCAAAGTCCCGAATGAAGCGCCGGTAATATGACGCCAGACCCAGGAAGCTCCTCAGCTCAGCACCGTCGCGTGGAACAGGCCAACGTCTCACCGTCTCCACCTTAGCTGGGTCGGTGGCCACTCCAGAGGCCCCCACGACATGGCCCAGGAACCCGGTTTGCCTCCGGAACAGGTGGCACTTTTTCGGGTGCAGTTTGAGCCCAGCACCTCGTATGGCGTCGAACACCTTCTCCAGATGTCCTATGGCACCGGTGAAGTCCGTTGCATGACACAGGATGTCGTCCAGGTAAACCACGCGAGCATGTTAGGTGGAATGCCCGCCAGGACACGCCTCCATCAGCCTTTCGAAGTTCGCTGGCCCGTTGCATAGGCCGAACGGAAGTACCCGGAACTGCCACAGCCCTTGCCCGATGGTGAACGCTGTCTTCGGCCGAGCTTCCGGGGCTAGCTCAATCTGCCAGTAGCCACTGCGCAAGTCCAGCGAGCTAAACCAGCAGGAGCCGGCAATGCTGTCCAGCGCATCGTCAATTTCCGGGTTACCTGGTTGAGGCGCCTGTAGTCAACACAGAACCGCCACGAGCCGTCCTTCTTCCGGACGAGTACAGCTGGCGCAGCCCAGGGACTACTGCTTGGTTCTATTACTCCTGCCGCGGCCATTTCCTTGATCTTTTCTTCAGCTGCTTGTTGTTTGGCGAACGGTAAGCGATGAGGTTGAAGTCGGATGGGCCGGGCATTTCCAGTGTCGATATCGTGTTGGACCAGGCTCGTTCGGGTGCAGTCCTCATCTCTTGCGGCGAAGATGTCGGTGTATGCTGCTAGTAGCCTCCGCACCTGGCTACCCTGTGCTTCACTCAGCCCCTCACAGCTACGAGTGCAGAGTTCATTTACGGCTTGCTTTGTCTCTACAGAGGGCCGCGCTCTCTGCTTTGCTCAACCCGCTCTCCTGGCTCCTCTCTAGTGGGCGTGAGCTGAGCAGTGGCGGACTCAGCAAGCGGACCTGGATGAGACCTGTTGTTTTCGCGGGCTTGAGTTTCGCGGGCTTGTGTGGGGTGGGGCGGTGACTCAGCAAGCGGACCTGGATGTGACCTGTTGTTTTCGCCGGGCTTGTGTGGGGAGAGGCGGAGTCTTGGAGGGCGAGCACTCTTTGCGAGTTTGCTTTCTGCGGGCTTGCGTGGAGCGAGTTGGAGGGTTCTTCATCGCGCCAGCTCTTCGCACTTCATGCTCTGTCTTCCCCGCTGTGTTCAACACTACGCTGCTCGTCCCTAAGTGTAGTGTGAACCGGGAAATGTCCACCACAGCCCCCCATTTCTCTAGCACGTCCAGGCCGAGAATGCAATCATCCTGAATGCTAGCCAACCAAAGCCGGCGGCTCGCCGTCTCACCGTTGATGCACACACACACCACTTTTTGTCCATACAGTTCCGCTCCCTCTCCGGTAACTGTGGTGATGCGTGTTTTTGTCTCTTCCCAGCCTCTGGGTTTGGCTACCAGCGCACCAGCGAGATGGTGGAGCCAGTATCGATCAAGGCACGACACTGAGTCCCGTCTAGCGTACAGTCCACATAGAGTCCTCTTGTTTGGCCGAGCCGGCCCAGTCGTATGCAGTCCAAGGCCAGGGAGGTAGTGAAACTTGAAGGTGGCATCCCTCCCGCCGTGCCACCCCCCTCTAGTTTGACTGTGGCGCGCGCGTGAGGGGTGCTGGGGTGGGACAGTACCTTGCGATTTGCCCCGGTTCGCCACACCGGTAGCATCCGTCTCCGCTGGCTGGCCTCTTCCACTCGCGTGGGCGGCGTTGTGGTGGCTGTGCTGTGGTCTGTCGCGTCGTCTCCAACTCCTCCCCGTCTTCCTCCATCGATGTCTGGCGTATGCAATGCCTCGACTCCGTTGTGTGGAAGATGTTTTCCACCTGTTCGGCCTCCGTGAGCGCCACGGCCAGCGAGCTGGGGGCGCTCAGGCGAAGGTGTTCTCTCAGCCGTTCCGGGTGGATGCCTCGCACAAACGCTTCCTTGCCATTTCTTCATGTAGACTCTGGTTGTACGTTGGGTAGCCCCACCGGGCATACAGCTGCAGGTCAGCCGCAAACTTGCCCAGACTCTCGCCCTTGTGGCGCCGTCTGGAAGCGAGTTGTTCTCGAGCATCGCTGGTGAAGATCCTCTGGCCGAATCGTCGTTGCAGAGCGGCTTCGATTGCAGTCCAGCTTGCTTGTAATACTTGTAGCGCTCCCCCCTCCAGGGCCAACGCCACCTGTACGCCCGTTCTCTCCGCCGACCAGCCATTCAGCTCGGCTGCCAGCCGGACCTGCACCAGGTATGTCGCCAGCGGCCTCTCACCATTGTAGCGGGGCAACTTGGCGTTGGAGCGCCCTTCTGCCGCCGTCGCACCGGGGACCAGCCGATTTTCATCGCTCCCGTGTGGAGCGGGTTCCAGTGGCGGGATGCTGCCATCAGCCCGGTTCGTCTCCTCCTGTGGCCGTTTCTTCGTTACGGTCACGCTGCAGGCTCGCTCCGTCTGCTGGGCCCAGCAGGTGGCCATGGGCGAGCGCACTGTCGAAGAGCCGTCTTGGCAGGAAACTCACCATCGCCAGGTAATCAGTTGCAGCTTTCTCCTCCCGTCCAGTAGGGGTCGGCATCCCACTTCTGACACCAATGTAACAAACTGCACAGTTGTCTCAGAATGTTTTTTATTGGTTATGCACCAAAACACACAAACTCGTAATTCCGGGCCAGACCTGGCCCTTATGCTCCAGCACTAAACATCTATATGAGGCTGTATCTAAAACACACACCAATCAACCCTAGTTATGAACACTGTAACCAGCTGCAAACCTAAACACAACAGACAGGACATACAACATTGTCAACCCGCATGGTTTAGAATATGAACATTACACACATGCACACACTGCACAGCATCATGGGAGCACAGTCATGAACAGCTAGGCTCAGATCATTACAATATTTTAGACAAACTTTGCGCACAGGGAGAGTCAAAACTCTTAGGCTTATAGGCTATTAACATGTTAATGTTGCTGACATGTAAACATGGGTTTGATGTTTTTTTTATACTTTATTTCCCAATTCACAAATTGGTGCTTCTCCTGTGACGCAACAGGTTAATGCCTATACATTGCTTTTTCACGCAGTCGACATGGGTTTAATCCTTCTTATCACACGTTTTTTTTTATTTTATTTTTATTTTTTTAATTATTTTTTATTTATTTTTAGACCAGCAACGCTTCATTTAGGAAGCAGGTTCGATACCCATGTGGAGTTATTATTTGGGTATTTATTTTTTTGGTGGCATATTCATG
The DNA here is from genome assembly GCF_017589495.1 of Alosa alosa. NCBI lineage: Eukaryota > Metazoa > Chordata > Actinopteri > Clupeiformes > Clupeidae > Alosa > Alosa alosa. The sequence goes on from NC_063212.1 coordinate 15,680,111, forward strand.
GTCCAGTGTATGTAGCGTACTACAGACAATTTTGACATTTAAATATGTCATGCATATTTGTATTTGTTCGTCTCCAGTTTCCATCAGAAAGTGACAAATCTGCAAGCGGCCACATCTGTCAAAGAAACGTCATCACTCGTGAAACGTCAACAACACAGCCAGTTAACATGGGTGCCAGTTGCCATGTAACACCGGTCAAAGTGACCGGCAGAGGTTTCGTTTTCCGGACATTTTGATGATATGCCGGTCAAATATCCTATTAACCCTTCTTAATTAGACACTTCTGCTTTTTATCTGGTGGTGGTGGTGTTGACCGGACATCTGAGGCTTCAGACGTTACCAATTTATCGTCATCCATCGCGTCTGGCCTCTGAAAAAACGTTTAAGGCTAGTCTGCCTGGGCCTGCATGTTTGAACCGCCTCACTCATTTGTTCGTTGTTTAACATGGACGTTTTAAGCGTGCGCTTCCTATTTGAAATGCAGCATAGGCTATATGCGTGTTGTTTAATAGCTTACTTTTCAAACGGTAGAGCCTGTTCATTTAAAAACATAGCCAGAGGACGTATAATACTTACATATTAAGGGTTATTCTTACATTCAGATTGCGTTAAGGAACGGGATTATTAGCCAATTTCAATCGGACAATTTGACCGGAGAGATTTAATTTTGTCGGACATTTTATTTTTTTTAGGCCAATGTCCGGTAATTACCGGACAACGGAAACCCTGAATTAGGACCTTTTATGATTTATATTTCTGTTAGATAGATACTTTATTGATCCCCAGGGGAAATTCAAGGTCTCAGCAGCATACAGACAACACAAACACATTCTTTAACAGCAGAAAGAGTAATTAAAGTATATAATATAAAAACACAACTATGCAATAAGGACAGTAGAAGATAAAGAATATTCTAAATGTACTAAAATACAAATTATACTAACTAACACTTAATCTAAATCAATTCTAAAAACAGTATCCACATAGTGGTGATTAATCAATCAGAGGCGCTTGCAATGACTGAGGCAGCCTGTGATTCTCTGCATAGTAAGGTATGGTAAGGTGCTCTAAGGTGCTCTGTGTGAATGAGTGTCATGGTGGTAGTGCAATGGTGATAGTGCAAATGAGTAAGTCCAACAGTGCAACAATGCAGAAATAAAGTAAAGTAAAGTCTATATATCTATTTTTTTAACTATTTAAAGAAAATGTATAAGTGTGGCCACAGTTCGGCAGTGGCATGGAGGGGGGGTTATGCATATGTGCTAATGTGCTAATATAGCACGCAAACAGTGAGGCTTGAAGATGTAAGGGAAAGTACTGTAACATATATTTGTAAACAAGACAGAAAAGACAAAATCTTTCATATATGCCCCATTCACTGTACAGAACATCATATTAATTGGACTGAATATGACTGGTTGATGATTGGCTGAGATGGTAGAGGAATAATGAATCTAATAAGGTGACAAACACCTGAATATCTGCAGACAGTAGCAAGACTACAAAATGACCAGAGTGTCATTGTACATGCAAACTTTAGAAGCTAATTATTTTAATAGACCAGTATTTTTTGCATTTCTTGAAGGTCATCAGGAATACTGGAACTTTATAGAGGTGCTCTGTACTAGGTACAGATTAGCTACAGAATTAATTAAAACCAAAGTCCTCCTGGTGGAACTTGCACCTAAAGCTATAGTTCACAGTACACACCGTACTGCCATAACTTATGCCGTAACAATTCCAATAGGCCTACACGTGTTATGTGCATACAGTATATATGAATAGGCACATCTATATCTACAATAGCAAATCGATTTTAGTCTACCAAACATAAGGCAACATCAGTAGGTCCACAGATGGAAATCTCAGGCATACCTCTATGCCATAGCTTTAACTGACTCCATGTGGGGTATCTCTCTCTTCTTCAGCATGTGGGCACAGGTGTCCAAGACTCCCCTTTTGGCTCAACCACTGGAAACCCCTTCACTGCAGCCATGAATGTATGTTACCCATGAGTGACCGATTACAATGATTTCCATTTGCGTTTCCAATGATTTCACGTTTGGCAGCATGTAGGCCTAATATAAAATACAGTAAAGAGTACAGTAAGAGTAAATGTATCAGGCATCAATAAAATACACTGTATAATTATGAGTGAGAAATATGGATGTCATTGGAGTAGAGTATTTGATCTATTCAATGTGTCATCTCAAGTAGACCTGTTTACCTTTTGTGATATATTTAACATTCTCTAAGCAGATGTAGCAAACAAATTCACATAATCCATGCCGTAACCCACATAGTTCAGGGGGAACCTTCTGTCTCTCATATGGTTCCATATGCATTCCAGAATCTGTCAAGTGTGAACACAGATATGTTCCAGAGAGAGCCCTTCAATCAGAACACGGATATCTTCCAGTCCAGTACAGACATCTTCACAACTCCCTCATCCAATTGGGATACAGATGTCTTCCGGCCCCCATCACCTTTTGATAACACAGATATTTTCCAGACAGCCTCATCCAATGGAAATATATCGGCTCTCTCCTCATCACCACCCACCAGTCCTCATGTTAACCTCTTCCCACCACTCTCATACAATGTGGGGGGAACTGACACAGCTATGAAGCCCTCCAAACCACCATTTGAGATTTACCAAAGTCCACCATCCACACAAGAAGTGGACATCTTCAAGAAGCCAAAACCAGAAGTCCCTCAGAGACCAAAAACTCATCTTAGAAACGGCACCTCTTTCAGCCAAAGGACACCATCCCCTTTGTCTTCCACGTCTGCAGATCAGAAGGCCTCACCTGCGTCGGACATCAGCTGGCAAAATGTGCTCCAAGCCACCCCTACTGGAACATCAGACGAGTACCAGGCAGCGCTCTCCGCTAGGGATGACCTATTTAGCTCCTTCCTAAACAACCCCCATGACCTCTCTTCGGCTACTTCCTCCTCTGTGACCTCTGACCTCTTCAAGACTCCGTCCACCAGTTTTGCCGGTCAGTCGACACCCTTTTCTCAGGCCCACTCCTCGGTCCAGTCCTCGCACACACCTGGCAACCCCTTTTATCCCCTCCCCAACTGGAGAGCTGTCACTGGGATGGCGGAGGCTGCTGAGGGAACGGTGTCCGCAGACCGAAAATTGAACCTCCTTCTCATAACCCCAGAGGGCACTGAACACAACGTCCTTCAAAACACTCCCTCGGATGGGACAAACAAGGCATTTTCCTCCTCTCCCTTTCAAGAAACTGAAGCATCCACAAGCACGCCGTCTGAGTTCTCCAGGGTAAAAAAAAGATAGAAATATTGAAAGTATTTAAAGCAAAGTTGCAAGGTCTATTTTGTGATATGTTTAATAACATGTGGTGATTTTCGTAGCCCAAGCCTTTACCAAGAGTTCCTCCTAGAGCACATCCAAGAACCAGGGTCCCCATTAACAACGTAAATCAGGTAAGCAGCAGGCCAGTTGGATGTCTCGCATTAATGTATAAAGCTGTCTTCAATCATGTGTATTGTATACTGACAGTGTAACTAGAGTGGACAGTTACAATAGATTGTAACAAAACTAGTCTATTGTGTTGAGTAGAGCCAAGATTAATTGAAGACTGTGTGACCACATGTAAACAACTGCCAATCAAACTGCTGGCTTTGTTGATTTCCCCTGGTATATTTACCCTGCTCAGTTACATTGTTAGGAAGCACTTGGGGCCCAGTTTGTCAGCATAGGACATTTAATCTGGGAGTTTAAAGGTCTTGCTCACAGTTGGCTTGGACAGACATGAGCGACAGTTGAAATTTGAAACTGCAGACTTGTGGTTATGGTTGTGGTTCTCATTCTTGTGACTGGGTGTGCTGTGGTTTTATAGGAAACTGCCTCACCGGTGGAAGAGGAATCCTCAGATGTGAACATTGTGTTCACAGGCGAGGTGAGTAATATGTGTGTGTGTGTGTGTGTGTGTGTGTGGGTGTGTTTTTTGTTTCGGTCAGTAACTGTAACTGTCTAATTTACAGGAGAGGTGTGTAGAGGACTGGCCAGAGGACAGCCCACAACTCTCCTCCAACTGGAAACCAGTAAGTGTGTGACACATCTTTAAGGAAGAGTTTTTTTATTATTATTAATTAGTATTATTATTATTATTATTATTATTATTATGGTTGCCTTACCATGCTCGCCATAGACTTAGACCAGTCTTTATAGACTTAACTTAATTCTCTGTGTTTGAGGCTTTGAAAAATGTTAGTCTAAAGCTCTCTTTTAGCTATCGTCTAGATACTGTATATGCTAACTGAAATAACCCACATCCAGTTAATTATGCTCGGCTAGGCTTACTGGGTCACTGTCACTGGGTACTACATACACATAGAGTAAAAGGTAACAGATCAACAGATCTAACTGATAAACAGCAAATAAGCTATTTTTTCCAAAAAGCTGGCCTGTCCGTTTAAGAGTTTGATTCTTCAGATAGAAGTGAATAGTTTTTGTGAATGGTAATGAACTGATTTTCTCTCGCGTTCAATTACAGTCTGGCACACTAAGACTGAGGAGGGAGTCCATCGTGGTGAGTTGACTACACTGCACAGCATAGGAATGGCCTACTCACTCTCATGTAATAGAATTTTTGGTCTTTATCTGAAGCAGATCTTAGAGACCTTGCATTCAACCACATCATGGCAACAAAATGTTTGGAATGTTTGATCAGGGCTCTTAACATTACTCAGGTCACAAGTGCTGATGAATAATAGCCTGGCGGGCCATCCTATATCATTGAAATGTATAGTCTGGAATCGAGCCATTCACCTCGCTTAATCCAAGGGGCGGGCAGAGAATTGTCTTTCAAACTGCCTAGGCATGCAATAGGCCAGCGCTACGACCATATCCGTATCCGGTCGGCAAAACGGCAAATACATCCTTCTTTGAAAGGAATGACTTAAGTGCATTGTGTTGCTCCACTTTCAAAGAAAAGCACAAGTGCAACTCCTCCAAAGTTGACGCCAACGCCGATTCAAACAACCGCTCTTCGTTCCCCATAGCCACCTTCCTTGTTCTTCACCGTCGCAGGACTGTCGTCATCCTGTTAAGCCTGCCTTAAGACTCTCTAACAAAATAGAGCGCTGTGATTGGATGATGTCCACGGCGTCAGACGTACAGGCTGAGCAAATTAATTTGCCGCCGCTAGGGTGCGTCTATATTTCTAGGCTAGATGAATAACACTTATAAAACCTAAACTATAAAGCCAAACATGCATCTACATGTATGCACAAATTTCAGCATGCTCTTCATTTATTACTAAGAAGTGGAAGTCAGTTTGTGGTGTTGCTATTGTGGAGTGGGCTTTAACTTGTCGCAAATGGGCATGCTGAAACTCCCTCACTTTTCATATTGTTGTCCTGCAAAGGAAAAGGAGAGTGAACGCAATGGAGGAGACAAAAGTGGGAAGAAATCCTTGGTAAGTAACTCTTCGCTAATCTGTCTGTGCAGACCTAACTGCAGACCTTACTCTCCTGTTTCTTCATTTCACTTATCTTTTTTTATTATTATTATTATTTCTCAGAGAAAGTTGGCATTGTCGATTTCAACTCGAAGACGATCAAAAGTGAGTGACATGAAAATATTCGTATCACTCCGTATGAATGTATGAAATGATAAACAAACAATACACTCTTCCCCTTCCAACCTCCAGGATAAACTGCTAGATGATGTAAAACATGGAGACAGTCACATGTCTCACCAGCGATCTGAGGTATTCTTTCCTTCCTCTTAACGTGTGTGTGTGTGTGTGTGTGTGTGTGTGTGTGTGTGTGTGTGTGTGACTGACTAATCTCCAAATCTACATTGTTGACATGTTTTCCAGCTGCAGTCAGATACCGGTTCCTCTATTCAGGTAAAAGTCATGTGATGTCACAGTGTGGTCACGTTTGTAATCGATAATTACATTTTTAACTAATGCTACCCATACATCAGAAGACTTTGACACAATTTGGGAAATTTTCTTGAAAGATTGGAGTCTTTTAACTAATTCCTGTTATTATGGAAGTATACTGTATATGTAACATAATTGAAATGGCAATGCAATTTTTAATTTGCCATTCAGTAAGACATTACATTATGCAATTGACAATTCATTATGCAATTTAATCATGCAATTTGATAATACTTTGTACAGTGTAATATGCAATATTACAATAATATGCTTTAATATGCAAAGGGGCTATGAAATGGTCCGTGTAACGCTTTGCAGTGCTTTGTTCTATTTGCTCCATCCATCTGAACCAAATAAAAAATGTGTTCAATAATCCAATTTTCAAATTTTTTAACTGGTCAGCAAATAGATAATTGATGCTATTTTCTGCATTTGTCATTAGTCACACAAGATAAAGAAAAAAACAGAAACTGGATTGGAAACAAAAGTAAGATGCAGTTAATATTGGATTTTGCCTTTTTCACCGTTTTTGTTGGGGTGAACCAAGCGGGGGGTGATACATAGGCCTATTGGCGCGCGGTGTTGGTGATCACATTTTTATCAGCAGATGTAGAGATGGAGGGTCAAACACAGTTCAGCTTGCATCAAGGTGCCAAGCGATAGCGATTGATAATATCAGCTCGAGATCAGAA
>NC_063212.1:15691726-15849226 GCF_017589495.1 Alosa alosa
TGGTGTTGCTGCTGTTGTTTGGAGTTGCTGTTGTGTTTGCGTCGTTAATTGCATTGTCATTTGTTGTTGTGTTTTCATTCTCATATACAGAATAATAATCACCCATATGGCGCCTCCTCAGGATCACCTAGCAGGGACTATTACCCGCAAGAGGGTGCAAAGGTAAAGAAGCCTCACTTGACTTGCTAGTGACATGTGTATGTGTGTGCGTGTACAGTATGTGCTTTATTGCATGAAACAAATTCACTAATTTACTTATTTTTTTTCACTATTTACTTTTTCACAGTTCTTTTCTCCCTAGCTGGTGTGCTACTTGCATTTTGTGTGTGTGTCTGTGTGTGTGTGTGTGTCTCTGTGTGTTTGTGTCTGTGTGTGTCTGTGTGTGTGTGTGTGTGTGTGTGTGTGTCTGTGTGTGTGTGTGTGTGTGTGTGTGTGCCTAAGGGGCTGAGCTAGCACGTAGTAGCCAGTAGCCTGCAAAGTTATGGGTTCAATTCCTGTCTTCCTCCGTTGTGCCCTTGAGGCCTTAACCCTGAGCTGCTCCGGGGACAATGGCCCCTGGAATATACAGTAATTGACATATGCAAGTCAGTTAGGACTGTACTGGAATATAATTAACATATGCAAGTCAGTTAGGACAAATTTTCTGTGTGTGTGTGTTTAAAAATACAGGGTTTAGGATATGAAGCACCTGAAGTAATGACGAGTGATTACTACCCATCAGCTACAACAAAGGTAAAAGAGGTGTGTGTGTGTGTGAGTGTGTGTGTGTTTGTGTGTGTGTGTACCGAGATACCTCACCAAGTGCAAGAGCTGCACCCGCTTTAGACAAAGCACATATTATTATGGACCCTTTCAAGAGAGTTCCATTATCAGCATCATAGTTGGCCCCACAAGACTTCCTTTTTAATATTCCACATGTTATCTTAATGCAGAGGAAGTATATTGGGGCCCAAATAGAACGTTCAAGCATTGTTTTTGTTTTTATTGATGAAAGGGTCTCTAGTGTAGTAAGCATCAGAGAAAACAATACAAACTTTTTTGGCACTCCTATGGGCATTGAGTCAAAGCATCTGCCAAGCAAAGCCTATGGGGCATTGAGTCAAAGCATCTGCCAAGCAAAGCCTATGGGGCATTGAGTCAAAGCATCTGCCAAGCAAAGCCTATGGGGCATTGAGTCAAAGCATCTGCCAAGCAAAGCCTATGGGCATTGAGTCAAAGCATCTGCCAAGCAAAGCCTATGGGGCATTAGTTGATTTTGGTAACATGAATAATTCTTTATTAGACCCAATTAGGATGCTACAACAAACACTGTTACAAAACAATGGCAAGCGAATACATGGGAACCCCTTTCTCCTGCTGGACTACAAAGAAAAAAGGTGCTGTTAATTAATCCTTACTCACTACATATTTTACTTTTTTTTTTTTTCCTGTCCAAGGATCGAGACATGTTGCCGACAGTAGGAGAAGAGCGACCAGAGTTCACTTCTATGGTTAGTCACACACACACACCATACACACACACACACATACACATACACACACACACACACACACACACACACACACACACACACACACACACACCATACACACACATACAAACACACAGAGAGAGAGACATCTATGTATCCACTCAGAATGTGTTATTCTCCTTTTTTGTCATACAAATGACCTTTATTGCCTTTTCAGGGAAACACTGCTTCTTTAAAGGGAGACTATGGAGCCATGTCTAGCCCAAGATACAAGGTACAGACAATAAATCATGTACAGTTTACAGTTGGGTTTAAAGATTATGTTTGATTCCAGTTTCTTCCTGGTCCATCTTTGCATCCACCCATCTTATGTAAACCCATCTCTTATAGGAGGACTATCCTCACCCAAGCATTATACATAAAGGCTCAGACCTCTTCACGGCTGTTGACAAACATGGTGAACACACTAATAAAAAAGAGGATTGTAAACCGGTATGTTATTGCTTTTAATGTATTTCTAACCAAAATAGCTAGAATGTGAAGAAGGGAATATGCTGTACCGAATGCATAGGATACCTTTATATATGAATTTGAATCCATATATAAATGAAAGCACAGTCAAATTTCTATTTAATTCGCTGTACTATGCACTGTTACAATATGTTGCAATAGATGCTGTTACAATATGTTGCAGTGTTTAAAATATCTTTGTTCCTTGTTTCAGAAAAAACCCTCAAAATTTACTGTTAAACCTCGTCAGAAATCAAAGGTCAGTTCTCCCTCTTTTTTCTTGTGGTTCATAATTTTTTTGGGGGTAGTAAAGTACCAAAGACATTAGGTAAACTATTTACAACAGGGGAAAGTAAACTCATCAGATGATATTCTAGCAAAACAAAAGAATTATGAGATCAACAGTACTCAAAATACAAACACTTTCTTGTTCTCCTTCATTTTCTTGTACAATGTTCCAGGAAGTGCTGGTGTCAGGTTTTGCTGAGTGTAGAGAATTTAGTAAATCTTTTTTTTTTTTTCCCAGAAAGTCGATTGGAGTTCATGGGTAGTTGTTGGCCAATGTTTTAGGGAAGTTTTTTTTGGCATCCTGCATGGTACACTGTTGACTAATGCTGTTGACTAAAGATCTAAAGAATGATCATAATTTAATACACATATACAGTACATTATATGATATGTGGATGATATTGTCTGTGATACAAAATCACAGAACATTACAGTTTGAGGGTATTCCCATGCACATGTGAAAGACAAAAAGAATACATGTATCCAACCATGATTTACATATACAATACAATATATACATATTTATTATTAGTCAAAACATTTTTGTTCCACGTAGGCGACTGTTCAGGAAATCTAGGGGAGCTGTCCACTGGATATTCCGTGTCATTTTTATTAAATAGAGAAGTCAGTTCTTGTCCTAATCATGTTTTCCCAGTGTCATTTCCCATTCTTGGAAAATTTGTTTGTTTGTGGTTGTTGCTCAGCTGTGTATTTTCTATTGTATTTCTTTCTCCTAGGATAACTTATTTGAGGAAGGAACAAAGCGGAAGTCAGGACCCTCAGAATCAGGTTATCAACCATCACCTCAATTTAAGGTGCATTTTGACTATCTTTAACACTTACCTATATTTTGTGTGTCTGTGTTTTGCATGCTCACAGCACTATGCATAGATAAATGGTTCTCCTCATCTCTGGTTGCAGTCGGACCCGATGGAAGACGAGTTTTTTCGAGGCGATGCAGATGTTTTCCAGGAGGGACGATGCGGAAGAGAGGACAAGTGGAGGACAGGGGACTATGAACCAGTATGTCCTATGTGCACATCTCTGGCAGTCAATCACTCACTCACTCCTATTCATTCGCTCACAATGAATTACTCACTCACTCAACTCACTCAACTCACTCACTCTCACTTAGTCATCACTCACTCACTCACTCGCTCACTCACTCTCACTTAGTCAACACTCACTCAACTCACTCACTCCACTCACTGTTCTGTTGTTTCATATTCTGTTCTGTTTGGTGGTTAGGAATTTCTAGAGGATGACTTCTCAGAAAAGTGCACTGTTCAGGAAATGGAGGATGAACAAAATGAGAAAGAACCTGGCAAAGGCAGAAAGGTATAGCCCCCCCCCCTTTCAGAAGACGTTATGTCGACGGAAAATAAGGCCCGGCAGGGCGAACCGGACCGGTCTTGCTTCGCCCTGAAGGGACTTATTTTCCCAATAATGACCGGAGTTCTATACATTATCCCGCTTATTATACGGCTACCTGCCCAAACGAAAAAATAAACTCCACGATATGTCTCTTTACACTTATTTGTTACCGTTTCGTCGTGGCTTTTGCTGAGAAACAAAAAGTTTGCAACACACGCTGAACTTAAATCAAACATTCTTTAGAACACACACTTTCACTTTTGAATGAAGTTCCAATGGAAGAAGTGAGCGGACTACTTGCGGAGTGATATGAAAAACTTAAATCAGCAGCACAAAACCCGTTGCCATTGACAGCGGTAATTATATGTTTGCAGCGGTAATTCCATGAAAATATTTTACCGTAGAACGTTGGGAAATCCCATTTAAGTCAATGGAGCGTTCTACTAGCATTATGAAGAGCCGTATAATAATTCATTAAATAGACATTATACGTTTTCAATTATGTTTCCTAATATTAACCTATCCCCACTTCTGTTTCACAACAACAGAAGTCACGAAAGATCTCAATTCAACACCTGACTCAAAAAGACCAGAGGGTAAGTAGTTATCTTTGTGTATGTAAAATATGTGACCACTTCTTATTTTTGTGTGTGTTTCAGTTGTCCTTTTGTATTGCATCATTGCATGTCCCAGACCATCTTTTTGACTGTTCTATAAGCCTGCACAAATATATTCTTGCAGAATTGTTTCATACTGATTTTTTTTTTTTCAGTAGTGGGGGTATAGTACCCTCTCCAATTCTGTTTTCCTGACTGTGTGTGTGTGTGTGTGTGTGTGTGTGTGTGTGTGTGTGTGTGTGTGTGTGTTTCACCTGAGTACAGAGGAAACCCCAGCAGTATGAATATGAAGATCCCCCTGGAGCAACAAGCAGTGACTACTATATGTCAGATGCAGCAAAGGTAAAAAAAAGAAGAGGAACAGAAAAACTATGGGAATGTCTTCACCCCAGTAACTGTGAGGTGATGATAGATTCGCAAGAGACATCCAACACATACACAAATATATTCCTGATACACTTATTTATGCTTTCTTACACAACACCTGAAATAGAACCACCTAGGGCCATAGTGGTGGAAAAACCGGTTCTGTTGGTGGGTGAATTTAGAATGTGAGATCAGACCAAACTATGCAATGAGACTTATGGAAGACCATAATCTAGAAAACAATTTGAAAACCACACTCTTACGCATCAGCTCTTGAAAAAGTATTTATTGGAACATGTCTTTAAACGTACGTGTTTTGGCCCTAGGCCATCTTCACCGTGTTGTTTGGCCTAGGGCCGAAATCTATATGTTTGAAAATATGGTCCAAGAAAGACTTTCAAGAGCTAATGCGTCAGAGTGCGGTTTTCAACTTTGTTTACAATCTTTTTCGAACTCGCACCCTAAGAGGGAATTTTATTTTGGAGTTGAGCGTACCTGTTCCTGTGTACTTTACACCATAACCTAGAGACGTCCTAAAAAAATAAAGGCCACTCCCAGAACCAATGAAACACACACAGTAATTCGTAGCAATATAAGAAAAACAAGTAAGCATATTTTTGTTTCTCTCTCATCTTGTTCATCACCTATCTAGTCTGTTTATTCCCTGACAAAAGTAAACTTGTGACTGACATGCACAGTCATTATAGTTTATCTAGCTTTATTTTCTCCTCTCCCATCCAACTAAGGCTGTTTATTCTCTGCCAACACATGTCCCCTCGAACCTGTAAGGCTGGTTTAGTCTTTTCCTGTTTCAAAACTGAAATGTCAGCCCTCACATACCACAGGACAAATGAGGAAGCGGCTGGTTAAAAAAAAGACCTCAGAGTCCGCCCTCTTGTGGGGAGCCTGTGCGGTGTCTCGCAAAGTGTCTGTGAGAGTAGAGTATAATGATAGGTTTGGTGTTGCTTGATCTGGTGATCTTAATGTCTGCATATAAAGATTGTGCCGATGCTACCACAAACATGACACACAATGCACATGTGCAAAAGTTAGCATGAGTCAATGAAACATTAGCATCAGCAATGGGTTGCAAGTTGGAATATACATAGGGTTGTAAAAATTTGCCTTACAGTACTTCAATTCTAAACCATGTTAGCATAATAGTTATTCATGCTCAATTACCCTCTGCACTGTTTTGTCTTTCTTTCTTTCTTTCTTTCTTTCTTTCTTTCTTTCTTTCTTTCTATCCATCTGTCAGGTGGATTGGACAGCATCTCAGATGGACGTGAGGAGAACAGGTGCAGAAGAGGAAGACGAGGAGGGACTGGAAGTGCTGCCTGAGGAAGATGAGGGGGTGGGATGCTTTTTATGTTTGTGCAACATGTCTTAAGTCATCATCTCTGATATTAAAAGTTTATTATTAGTCAGAAGATTTTTGTTCAGGAAATCTCGAGGAGCTGTCTGTAGGATATTCCATGTCATTTCCATTAAATGGAGGAGCCAGTATTAACTGTGCAAAGCATGATGACGCAAAAGGATTTGTTCATTTATACAATGGACTGGCAACCATTACCGTGGTTATATAAAAGTTAGATATTGCACCAGTTGGTAATAAATTGCTCATGACATTGTTGAAACTATGAACTATCAAGTTAAGTGTTAATGCTGATGTAATATAAGCATTAAGTCAGCTATATGTTTTATACAGGACACTGACAGCCTGATGGAGTGGTGGAATACAGTTGAAAGTGAGTGTCTGTCTCTCTTTCACTTGCTCTCTCTCTCTCTCTCACTCAAACACACACACACACACACACACAGCCACACATATTCCCTCTGTGACATTGTTGCTGTACACACGTTCCTCATTAACCTTGTCTGCCATGTGTTCTGCAGTGTGGGATGAAATACCTTCAGATGAAGAAAGCACTTTGAAGGAGGAAGAGACCAAGTGAGATGAGCCTCCCGATTATTCCTATTTTTTAATTAAAAAATTGTTTGTACTGATTGAATGTGCTTCATTTACGTCCGGTATTAATTTGAGTTGTTTGGCCTCCCACTCTTACTTTTGCTATTTTGGTCTATATCTGACATCTGACATCATTTTATTTTCTCATTACTTTCTTTCTTTTTCTTCCTCCCTCCCTCCCTCAGGTCCTTCACCCAGACAGCAGACCGGGTGCACCGGGGCCTGCGCGTCTTCAATAAGGTGTTCATGGAGCAGGCCGAGGTGCTTTACCAGCACGTGCTCATCCTGCACGCCATCGCCGATGACCTGAGCAGCTTCCACCGCCGTGCCAAGGTGGGCAGCATCACAGGCGGCACCACCATGGCCGTGGGCGGCGCGGCGGCCATCGCCGGCCTGGCACTGGCACCGCTGACCTTCGGCGCATCGCTGGTGGTGTCTGCTGTGGGCCTGGGCGTGGTGACGGCGGGCGGCATCACCTCTGCGTCGGCGGCCCTCTCGGACAAGCTCAACGATGTGCAAGACCGCAAGAAGATCGAGCTGGTGGCCAACGACTACCTGACGCGGCTGAGCGAAGTCGGCCACTGCCTAGGCTACGTGCGCGAGGGCATGCGTCGGCTATCGTGCCACCCACTCCTGCGCCGCAACAACTACTACGCCAGCAGCGACTGGGAGGTGCGCCGCGCGCTCCAGATGGTAAGCCTGGTGCGCGAGCCTGCTGACCGGGCCGCTGATGTGGCCGGGCGCGGTACCGCCGCCCTCTCGAGCCTCTTTAAGCACATGGACCGCTTCTTCGTGGACCGCGGCGGCAAGCAGGAGCTGCGCAAGGCCTGCAAGAAAGAGGCTACGGGGCAGGTGCACTTGGTGGCCACCGTTCTGCAGGAGGGGCTGGTGGAGCTCAACTCCATCCGGGAACAGATGCTGGATGCCTATGGCAACATCTGAAAAGACTACACATCCCACAATCCCACTGTGGAAGTATGTAGTTGTTCCAACAACAAAAAAAATATATATTGCAAAATGTTCTTGGGACACAGAATGTTGATATGAATGATAATGTATTGAATTGTCTGGCAGTGTCATGTTAATGAATAACAGGTCCCATAATTACTTTAAGTAAGCTATGATCTGTAGACCTAGAAGAAGAATTGTAAGGGAGAGTGATTGAACAATATAACAAGTTACAACCAAAGAATATACAAGGATTCACATTCAGAAAAAAAAAAACTCTTGGGAAGTTTTTGGTGATATTTTAAAACCTTTCTTTTGTTAATTCATTAGCTTATCTCTGTAAATGTGTAATGGATTCTATATTGGCTGATAAGTTTATCTATGTATGCTATGTTGTCCTCAGGTGGCCAAATACTGTGCGCCTCAAGATGCCTTGCAACTGATAAAAATATGCACCTTTTTGTTTCATATTTATATAGATATACTATAATATAAAACATTGTGATTCTCTTTGTCTTATACACATTGCACATTTGAGCTTTTTAAAATAATTGTGTGTGTGTTCGCATATATGTGAGCAGTGTTTTTCTTGATATGTTTAGATAATAATGTATTGTAAAATTTTCAAATAATAAAACACAGGTAATTCAATTTTGCTTGGTTTATCATTCTTCATTCTACACACACACACATGGAAACTACAGGGAATTGGTTGTTTAATTTATAGGCGAACTTGTCCCTTTCTGTAATAGATGTTTGTTGTATTTTTCCAAATAAACAATACAAGAAACTGTTTATGTGACCTCATGGAGTCAAGTAGGTCAGACAAGACTATCTAGACACACCCACATCTCAGGTGCAAGCAGAGAATCTGAGCGGAAGAAGAGGAGGGATTTCCTATTCGTATTCTCAACCAGAAGCAGTGACTTATTCCCTGTGGGCATGTAGAGTTAGCCCAAGTTCCTGTATTTGGTTTCGGTCGCTCTCTCCCTCAGAGAGAACATATTTCATCCAACACCGTAGTCTGCTGAATCGTAGCCAAAACTGCGCATTGCTGTCCTAGATGTAGCCTAAACTTCCAAATCTTGTCTAATCGGGATTTACTGAAGTGAGACTGTAAAAGTTTCGCCACTCAACAGGTAACGCTGTAAGTGCTTAAAGCTTTACAGAGATATCGTACTTTCGGGAGAACAGGACCTAAAACCCTTACGTAAGGTTCTCTGTTCTCCATAAAGGTAAGCTTTTCGATTCTAACGCAAGGTTGTAGAAGAAGAAAGTTAAATCCAAGTTGTTCCTCTGCTGTGCTTTTTCACAGCCAAACAACCATGAACGCTAACGTTACCTTCTTTAAAAGTCAGAGCGTTTACAGCCCGACAGCTGTATACCCATAACGTAGCTAAGCCTATTTATTAACCTTAACAGGAATGCAAGACCTATTGTGAGAACATATTTTGTCACGCCTTTTCTATGTGGGTGAATAACTTTCCGATTGTTTGTACCCTACAAGCCTATTTGATGCCTTGTCATGTGATTGAATACCTGTAGAGGGCATGGCTTCACCACCAAAACAACTGAAGGGGAGGGGGGGTGGGGTTGCATTGGCATTGGCATTGGCATTGGCATTTATTAAATAACAGTAGGCCTAGACTGTGTTTTTCTACTGGAAAACCTAGCCTATTCATGAAACATGGGTTTCATTGTGTCTTATTAAAGCTGATACATTTTCCATCTCAATGATGTGGTGGATTATACATGGCCTACCTTTGGCTTTGATGAGTTGGCAAACTACAGCATTAAACTTAGCATATTGAATGCATCTTTAACCACATGATGGCGCTCAAAGACCCATTAAACAGGTCTTTGGTGGTAAACAGGTGGTAATAAATGTTGCTGTAGGTGTATGTAAAAAAAATTAACTTGCCTATGAATATTTACACATTTGCCCCTCATCTATTTACAGTTTTAGTCTTATTTTCTTATACGTTATTTGAGTGTGTTTGTAATAATTAGTGTGTGGGTAGTGTCGTTCATAATGCAGAGAGAAAAGGCAACTCCCTTGGTTCCTCCAAGGCCTACCAAAGACGTAAGTCCATACCCATTGTACAGGTTGGAAATTTGATCTGGGTCGGTCTGTGGGAGTGTGTTTGGACACTGAAGTTTGTTTTAACTTTTCGCCAACAGGAGCTTGATAATCCCGTCAAACACAGCCTGGGAATGGATCCGGATATTGAATACAAGACAGAAGTAATTACTCCATCCTAAAATCCAGTTTCTCCCATGGTTTCTGGTTTTCTGTGCTTGATTCCTTTATCTCCATGTGA
The DNA here is from genome assembly GCF_017589495.1 of Alosa alosa. Lineage (NCBI taxonomy): Eukaryota > Metazoa > Chordata > Actinopteri > Clupeiformes > Clupeidae > Alosa > Alosa alosa. The sequence continues at coordinate 15,701,592 of NC_063212.1, forward strand.
TTCCCTTGCCTCTTGTATCCTCCCTCCTCTCTCACCGCCCCACCATACCCACCATTTCATTGAGTCAACTGACTGAAATGCTGTCTCCCCAGCACACAATTTTGTCCACTGCTTATCTTGATTATTTGTTAAGTAAAGTAGAATACAATTTACATGGTATATCAAGCAATACACATTTACACACCCTACAAGCATAAAGCAGGGCTCTAAACGTACTTGTTTTTATTGTCTTTCCAACATGGCTGCTTGACCTTCACAGTGGTACTACCATCTGAATAACAACGAAGGAAGTAGTGAGCTTGCTCCAAAAAGGGTATTCTTAAGTACTAACCTCATAATATTTATTTGATTAAATTATTTTATGTTTTATAAATGTGTTCTCCTCCTGTAACAATGGCATGTGTAACAGAAAGGGTGTGTCCTGTAAAATGGTTTTACTCTCCAGTATATCAGGCATGACAACTTTTCACATTGTTATGTTCTTTAATCATCCTCATTGCACATTCCAATAAACATTATCACGGTCCACATTACGTATGTGTGTGTAGCTGGTGGTAGGTATGAGTATGTGGCATTAAAGTGGCCGCATTCTTGGACATCTTGTGTCTGTACTGAATTGCGCAATAGATAATTATCTGTGTGTGTGCGTGCGTGTGTGTGGTGTGTGCGTGTTTGCTAGAAAACAGGTATGATGGGGATGATGCAGAAAGTCAACCCATTCAAATCCTCCTCACAGGTAACCAATCATCATCCTTTCTCTCTGTACATATTTTACACATGAAACAAGATTAATTTAAATGGCATTTAAAAAGGTCTTTTATATAACACACAACACTCATTTAATCACTTAGGCCTACAGTATTGTGCTACTGACTACTCATACACTATCCCACTTTTGCTTCTTCAAAACCTTGTCGTCATCCTCATCCTCCTCTTCCGCCTGCTTGTCCTTGTGCCTTGTCCTCTTACTCTCACTTACCTCTGTCCAATGCTCGCTTTCATTGTAATCAAAATCAAAAGTATAGACCCTTTCAACAAGGTAAAAAAAAAACAATGCTTGAACGTTCTATTTGGGCCCCAATCTACTTCCTCTGCATTACGATAACATATGGAATGTTAAAAAGGAAGTCTTGTGGGGCCAACTATGATGCTGATAATGGAACTCTCTTGAAAGGGTCAATACGTGTTGCTTATTCACTGTCCTCAAGCTCTTTTTTTGTAAGTGAACTCATTTGAAATGTGTTTTAACATATCAATGTGGAAAGAATATTGGCACAATAGTGTAGCACTCTAGATACTAATGAGATGTTTGCTGAGTGTGTTGTTAAACAGCTAAACTATGTGCAAAGTTGTACTTACTGTCTTTTTTTCGTCACACCTTCCATAAAACATGGACAAAAATAACCTCTCATCAACTCATCAGACAAAAATTATGATGAAAATGCAAATTCAGACAAATGTCGTGTAGATACATCAGTTTGTAATGCTTTTGCTCATTGTTTGTGTCCTGTATTCGGTGCCTGTGTCATTAAGAGCTCCTCGGCAGGAGCCAAAATGGAGGCTACAGCAGTGACTGCAGAGGGACAAGGCCCAGATACTAAACAGGTCAGCCATGTGGCCTCCTCCACCTTGTGTCAGTGGCATGCAAGAGTGGAGAGATGGTTTTGGAATGTGTATCTGAGAGAAACATCTCTTTATCTAAGTCTCTATCTAACTCATCATTTCCCTCTCTCGGTCTCTGTCTCCCTGATCTCTCTCTTCATTATTCTAACACTCACTCTTACTGTGTTTGTGTGTGTGTGTGTGTGTGTGAGAGAGAGAATGAATGCACTGATATCTGATATTTTTGTTTTACATGTTGTGAATCCTGGAATGTTTGTGGGACAGAAAGTCAACCTTTTCGCAGAAGTATGTGTTCCAGCCTCAGTCTTATCGCCTGAGATATCAATTTTGTGATAGCTGTGTATAATTTAAAATGCTTCGCTATTCAGTTTCTGCAGTGTGCTATGATATGCTTTAATTTTCTCCACAGACGAGAAAGGCCGAACCCTTGCCTAACAATGTAGAGGATCAGACAACAGACAAGGTGTGTGTGTGTGAGTTAGAGTGTGTGTGTGTGTGTGTGTGTGTGTGTGTGTGTGTGTGCATGTGTGTGTGTGTGTGTGTGTGTGTGTGTGTGAGTGAGTGCTTGCGTGTGTGCATAATATGTATGCATACTCCTTTTCATAATGACACAAAGGATGTCATTCATTTAATGACACAAATGATTGGCTGTGTCAATACTCAGTCAATGCGGTCTTTCAGAAGACTTTTTATCATGATCCACATTTATAATCCACCAATAATTAACACAGATCACATTACTGTACCGTCAGAAACATGACTCAGTATTCCCTCATACTGGGGCATGCACATAAAAACGGTACCAGCAGTAGGCCCACATATTATCACCTAGGCATAAACTAGGTCTGTCTGACCTGTCCAGTTTTTTTGCAGTATATTATAATACTATATAATTGTTTAGTACAAAATCATAATGGTATATTTATTTGAATAATAAAGTTGATAATGAATGATAATGAAAGTATAAAATAAAAATTCAGATAGGACTTGTAACAATATGTAGCACACACAGTTAGTCAATGTATAGGCAGCAAGTTGCATATTACATCTCAACCCTTAAATCTAGAACTCCAGAACTATCACTCTTAAAAGCGCTAATCTAGTCATGTCACAACTGAACTTGGGACTTCCAACTTTGAAGTTGACACATTGACACACAGACAGATTTTATAGTGACAGATAAAACATAACATGTACTTTTTTTATTATGACCGCCGCACAGTGAGGCAGCGGTCATATACTGTAGGTTTAGTCAGAGTTTTTTTCTTCTGTTTTTTTTTTTTTCAGTGATTTTGAGTCAACGATTCCCGAGAGACTGAAATGCCGGAGTGCACAAAACTTGTTTTGGGCATGTAGCCTCACAAGGATGACACGGAACCATTGTTTTACGTTTTGATCCGTGTCCGTCCCCAAATGCACAAATGCACACACTCAATTGCATACACAAAAGTTTCAAGAGTAGGGCATGGAGACAAATTGACAAGCGTGATTTATTTTTTGCAGAGAGAATGTGCAGGACTGAGTGGCGGTCATATAAGTTGATTGTGGTCTTGAACAATACTTCCCAGAGCAAATAAGTGATGTTCGCCCTCTGGCTATCTAGACTATGGACATTAGCAATGTTGCCAGTTTGTTGTTGAGAGAGTCAAGTGGACTCCCCACATCCCAGATGCATGAACACATAAGAGCAGCATAAAAACGAGCAACTTCTCTGACATTCATATGGAGCACAGGATGAAGTATATTAGTTCATAATAGTGTCACCTGCTTTCATATCTTTGTCTATGGAATGTACAGTTTGTAAGTGGTGGGTTTTGTGTTTTAGCAGAATTCTGGGATGTTCATGGGGATGATGCAGAAGGTCAATCCATTTAAGTCATCAGCTCAGGTACAACATCTGTCTGTCTGTCTCTCTCTCTCTCTATCTCTCTGTCTCTCTCTCTTTCCTGCTTATTGAACACATTAACCCTTCTTCTACTCTTTTCTTTTTTACTTTCTCCATTCTATTTCTAGACCAAAAGAGATGAACCGGAACCATCTGCACATCAAGCAACAGAGAAGGTTGGTCCAATAGGATTTGTGTTGTGTTCTTTCTGCTTTTTCCATGTGAAGCATGAAGTGCAGATTGGTCAGTGAGGCAGGTCATCCATTTCTGATCAGAAAGAGTGATATTGAGGGTATTATAAACATGTCTCTTTGTACCCATTTGGTATCAATCATTATTGTTTTCTTCAAATACACAATTTTATCAACACCAATATTTATGTTATCCAAATATAATGAGCATGAAGATATTAAGGATAAAATTAAGGATAAAACAAGGGGCGCTTATGTTTTTCAAAAACACACTACCATTCAAAAGTTTGGAGTCACTTAGAAATGCCCTTGTTTTTTATCATTGTTTTCTCTCGCCATTATTGTTGAAAAATTTAACAGCGCCAAACTCAATCAGGAACTCCCTAAATACAGACAGCATATCAAGATTCCCACCAGGGACAAAAACATACTGGACCACTGTTACACAGTTTTTAAAAGATGCCTATCGCGCTGTTTCCCGGGCAGCTCTAGGAGTTTTTCTATGTGCAGAAAGAGAACACTGTGCTTTGCCATATTGCGGGGAATTTACTAAGCTGTCACTTCATTACGTAAACAGCGCTCATCACCGTCCATCCCCGCCCCTTCTACAACGTTAATTCCGTGCCCACTGCTGAACCACAAGTGCAGCTTGAACCGGTTCCCATACCTTTCACCATACCTAGAGATGGCATGGTGTTATTTCAGTTAGCCTATTAGCTGGTTTGATGCTCATTGAGCTCAATGCAAATCATACTAGTTAATAGGCTAACTAAAACCATGCCAATCTCTCTAATTTGCATGGTCATCAAACATCATTTTAAAATCATTGATCCATTCAGGTTGCCAGATTGTGTATGAAATACACCCTACACATACACGATCACTTACTTTGAATTTCAACCGTTTTGTCATAGGCTAAAACCTGGCAACCCAAAACCCAAATAAGGAAGCGGGTGCCAACTTGTGTTTGCGCGATACTCCCACTTTCCCCTGACCCTCCTATGAATGCATATGCATGACACGGAAAAGCGCAAATAGCCATTCGCAGCTCCCACGACAGGCAGTCTGCGCTTTTCCTCAGTGTGGCCTGTTTGTACATACCTCATCATGTTTTTACGTGCACATTGTGAATCAAATATGCCTGAAGTGGGCGCAAAAACGTTAGTACATCTGGCCCTCAGACCACTGTCTGCTTCATCTTATCCCAACCTACAAGCAGAAACTAAAAACTTCTAAATGTTTGGCAAAGACGATAAAGAAATGGGACAAGGGAATCAAAGCTGGAGCTGCAGGCTTGCTTTGACTGCACCAACTGGAGCATTTTTTAAGCTTCAGCTACAGACCTCAATGACCTCACTGATACTGTTTGGCAAAGACGTCTCCATCTACCGTAAGAAAACGGATAGAAACACCTTATTGCATGCCACCAGCTTCCATCCTGACCATCTCATTGATAACATCCCTTATGGACAATTCATCGGGTTGAGAAGAATCTGCAACAGGGAAGAGGACTACAACATTAAGGCTAATGAGATGGGAGAAAGATTCAAACAGAGGTGGTACAGTCAGGCTCTTATTGATATAGCTCGAGAAAGGGCCAATCAGAAGGATAGAGGAGAGCTATTACATCCTCGCCCTAGACAACATAATCAAGAAAATAGAATTGTGTTTGTGTCAGAATATTCTACTGCTTTGAGACAAGTCAAAAAGATCATAAGTAAACACTGGAGAATCCCAATGTGACTCAAATCTCAACCATTTGTCTTCTTCCAAACCTCGTTTCTGTTTCAAAAGAGGCAGGAATGTTAGAGACATGGTGGTTAGTTCCGTGTACCAGGAACCCACACAGACAAACTGGCTTTCTCAGCAAGTCTATGGGAATTATAGATGCGGTAGATGTGCCCATTGCGCCAACACTTTTGACACTAAAACATTCAGCCACTCACATTCTGGACGAAAGTACAAGATCAAAGAATTTATAAATTGTCTATCTACCCATGTCATTTATGTACTGATATGCCCTTGTGGCCTTATGTATGTTGGACAGACCAAACGCAACCTCAAGCTGAGAATAGCAGAACATAAGGCAGCCATTAGAAACAATAATCTTGACTATGCCATTGCTAGACATTACATAGAAAAAAAGCATGGTTCTGTTGCCTCCCTCAGGTTTATTGGCATTGAGAGGGTACTACCAAACCCTAGAGGTAGTAACATAGTCAAACAGCTCTTGAGAAGAGAGGCCTTTTGGATAAATGAACTGTCCACTCTTGAACCCGCTGGTATGAATGAATCACAGGACTTAAGCTGTTTTCTGTAAATATAAGTGTATAGACAATGGGGTATTGTCCACTGGTTTAGCTGTATTCGTGGCATTGGTGATACATTGATGATACCTGTGACCTATATGTACTTTTCTGCAAAACTCTTTGCTCTTGTTGGACTTTTGATGACGCTATTTTTGATGATGATAATTATGTATATATGTATATATTTGATAAGAATTGTATATTGTATATTGTATATCTTTGCGGACGTGTTCTATATCTTTGTCTGTTAATTGTTGATTGTATTTAACTGTTTATGGGAATATTGGATATTGGCATTTAAAATGGATGTTACAAACAACTGGTCATGTGACTAGAAGGTAATTAAAGACACACCTGAGAGCTCAGACCATACCTGAGCGAACCTGAGGACGCTGTATGCGAAACGCGTTGTTCGCTCTGAATAAAATCCAAGTATACGTCAAAACAGTGTGCGGTAGAACTATATATATATAGCTACAGTGAGAAGCTAAAAAATAGCCTCTAAGCCAATGACCCTGCATCAGTTTGGAAAGGCCTGCAACAGGTCACGAATTACAAGAGACCATCCCCCCACCCTGCAGAAAATCCCAGACTGGCTGATGACCTGAATGATTTTTACTGCAGGTTTGAAAAGCACCCATTATCACACCCCTCATGCACAATAGCCCCACAACACTCAACACCCAACCCCCTTCCCCACCTGCGCTAACAACCTGCGACAAGGATGTGTGCCGGTTCTTTCAGAAGCAGAAGATCAATAAGGCTCCAGGACCTGATGGTGTGTCTCCCCTCTTGTCTGTGTGTCTGTGCTGAACAGCTGCCGCCAATCTTCACGCAGAACTCTAACCAGTCCCTGGAGCTGTGTGAAGTGCCCTCCTTCTTCAAAAGCTCCACCATCATCCCAGTACCCAAAAAAACCCTCCATCACAGGATTAAATGACTACATGCCTGTCGCCCTGATATCTATGGTCATGAAATCCTTTGAAAGATTGGTGTTGAGCCATCTGAAGGACATAACAGGACCCCTGCTGGACTCCCTGCAGTTTGCCTACAGGGCAAACAGGTCGGCGGATGATGCCGTCAGTATGAGACTCAATTCATCCTGCACCACCTCGACTCCCCAGGGACATATGCCAGGATCCTGTCTGTGGACTCCAGCTCGGCATTGAACACAATCATGTCTGAACTCCTACATCAGAAGCTCACCCAGTTCTCAGAGTCTGCCACCACCTGTCAGTGGATCATCAGCTTCCTGACTGACAGCATGTCAGACTGGGGAGCATCTCATCCAAAACCCGGTCCATCAGTACTCGCGCCCCACAGGGGTGTGTCCTCTCCCCGCTGCTCTTCTCCCTCTACACTAATGACTGCATCTCAAAGAGCCCATCTAAGTATAAGTATATATACTCTTTTGATCCCGTGAGTGAAATTTGGTCTCTGCATTTATCCCAATCCGTGAATTAGTGAAACACACTCAGCACACAGTGAATACACAGTGAGGTGAAGCACACACTAATCCCGGCGCAGTGAGCTGCCTGCACAACATCGGCGCTCGGGGAGCAGTGAGGGATTAGATAGATAGATAGATAGATAGATAGATAGATAGATAGATAGATACTTTATTGATCCTCAAGGGGAAATTTAAGGGTCTCAGTAGCATACAGACATAACACACAACATGCACTTACAACAGAAATGGTAAACATTACTATAGTATAAACATATAACTAAACTCCACTGTACAATAAAGACAGTAGAAGATAAGATAAGAAACTAACAAAACTAAATACACTATATAAGTTAAATTAAGAAAGTCCAATGTGCTTGAGGATGATCAAGCATAAGACGCTTGTAGTGACAGGGCCAGGACTGGTGAGGTGCTAAAGGGAGTGAGTGTCATGGTGAAGGTGCAAACAGTAGTCCAACCATAGTCCTTAGTTGATTAGGTGCCTTGCTCAAGGGCACTTCAGCCGTGCCTACTGGTCGGGGTTCGAACCGGCAACCCTCCGGTTACAAGTCCGAAGCGCTAACCAGTAGGCCACGGCTGCCCCAATCTGCTGCCCCCACGGCTGCCCCCATCTGTAAAACTCCTTAAGTTTGCAGATGACACCACCGTCATTAGTTTGACCCAGGGTGGTGATGAGTCTGCTTACAGACAGGAGGTGGAACAGTTGGTCCAGTGGTGCAATCAGAACCACCTGGAGCTTAACCCCAAGAAGACTGTGGAGATGACAGTGGAGATGGAGATGACAGTGGATTTTAGGAGAAGCCCCCCCCACACCCCCCACCATTCAGAATGACACAGTGTCCAATGTGGATTTCTTTAGGTTCCTGGGATCAAACATTTCACAGGACCTAAAATAGTCTCCCCACATTGACTCTATCCAGAAAAAGGCCCAACAAGGAAGTTTAATCTGCCTAAGGAGCTGCTGCTTGGTGCCCTGACATGTGGCCTTTGTGCCCCCCACCAAATATGCCCAACTGAAGGCCAAGTGGCCTTGCCCCCAGAATGGTGAAATTCCAAGCCTGACTCTCACGTTCCCAGCGCCCCCCCAGGTTGTATGAACGCCCCCCAGGGGGCGGTACCGGTAGCCTAGTCTAGGGAAAGCAAATTAAACACCCTAAACTATATATTTTCTGAAAGCACAAAACCCTCTAGAGGAGATATAACACCATTTAAGGCATTTCCCATCTTCCTCCATGCCATGCACATACATTGCCCTATTCTGTATAGGCGAATCTAGTGTAAAGCGGATACATTTTAGCCTATACTGTCTATAGAAAACAGATTAAATACCCTAAACTATATATTTCCTGAAAGCATATTACTTGTAGATGAGATATAACACCAGTTAAGACATGTCTCATCGTCCTCCATGCCATGCACAACACATTGCCCTCTATTCTGCATAGGCGAATCTAGTGTACAGTGGATACATTTTGGCCTATACTGTCCGGGGGAAACAAATTAAACACCCTAAACTATATATTTTCTGAAAGCATATACCCTCTAGATGAGATATTACACAATTTAAGACATGTCTTATCTTCCTCCATGCCATGCACAATACATTGCCCTCCATTCTGTAAAGGCGAATCTAGTGTAAAGTGGATACATTTTGGCCTATAATGTCCAGGGAAAACAGATTAACCACCCTAAACTATATATTTTCTAAAAGCATATGCCCTCTAGATGAGATATAATACCAGTTAAGTATCATCTTCCTCCATGCCTTGGACATGGTACATATTCCTGTATTGCATTTACTCTGTATTAAAACACATTGATTTAAATATCGCTGAAAAAGGTAGAGCATTCCAAAATGTTCAATGTTAACATTTAAAATCATATTATTGTTTATTTTGACCATCATTTGTCCTCAGATTCACCCCTGTGGGCTGAATAGTAATTGAGATATAGGGCTATATTTGCCTAATCATGCATGGTCACTAGCAAATAGCTTAGGGGTTTGTCCAGTCCACATTGGGTGTGGTTTTGTTTTCAAAAGTCCGGCACCTGGCACAAAAAGGTGGATCTTATGTTTCTTAGTTAGTCATGGGTGTGTTTTGGGCGTAACATCCTTTAAACCAATGAGAGTGACATCTGTCATTCCCCTTTAACAGCAAGGAGTTGGACTTCAAAACAAGCATCAGTATTGTGATATTGTCAGCGGGCGATTTGAAGGAATATGCTGAGACCGTGGTGGAACAGGTATTCCACTAAACCATGCTTTACTAAAACCTAGCAGAGTATAGCCTATAAACGCATCTGCACTCGTCTTATTTGAACTCATTGGCAAAGTAAAACTAACTTCTCTGTGGTGTCATAGTCAACAACAAAACAGTTAATTACGCTATTGACTGACAATAGGTTACCATTGACAAAATAGCCTGAAAGAGACAACACTTACCCCAATAGTGTTTAAATGACTGAATAAGAAACCTAAGGACATTTATCCTGCAGAGGAGTTGCTTACATCTTGTGACAGTCGTCTTTTAGATGTACTCCATATGTGCCTCTCGCCTATTCACTTTTAACTGTCATTAACAATTTGCAAATGATGGTTAATAACTACTCATTGAGAGACGATATCCTGATATCTTTATTATAATTATGTTCCATTGTAATCGAAAGTAATTTGTAATGTTTTGCATGGATGTGCGCTGGTGCACGTTTCTGTGGGACTAGTAAAGCAGGGTGTAGTTGTGCACCCGCCCATCACTGTTGATAATGCACTCTTAAATAACATATAAACAACTTCGCCATGGATTTCTGACCAGGTATTTCTTGGTCAGTGCATGCACGCGTTTTAGGTAGTGCAACGATAGCGATTTTTTAGATAATGCGCTAGACCCCTCCTTAGGTCGTTAATGGCTACACCCCTTGGTGCATTGCTCAATAAAAGAGACAGGCATGACGAAAAACTTGAGTGTACAATAGAAATATGTGTTGCATCATGATGATTATATGCTTTGCGCCGTGCTGTTGACTGTCATGATAGGGCCCATATCCATTCTAACCTCTTGGCAGCCATTTTGGTGGGCATTATTTCTCAAGGTCAGATTTTACTAGATTTTTAGTATGTTATTTAGCATGTCTAACAGTACCAGAATCCATAAAAAAACCTTTTGTATCAATTGTTTTGATGTTGAACCCTATATTGACCCGCCTAAAGTTACTCAACTTGCACTGGATCATCTTCCTGAATCTCAATATTATCACAAGTGTGGGCAAATTTCTAAGTCAGCACCAGTCAGTTATGATGTCATCACATCACCAAAAGTATTGGTTTTACCAAAAATATTTTTCAATATTTTAAACTACAAAAATACATACCTATAAAGCATTTTGATACAAAATACGAAGCCGTTTTTTTCAACCCAGTCAAATACAAATTACGAATATACGATATATTTTGTATTTGAAATATGGAATACATGTAATAAATACTGCTCATCCCTGTAGGCATCACTTGTTCTGAGATACCATGTTTAGTTCAGGAGATATAATGAAGAATATAGGCGTAATTCAGTTATAGTGGAACATTTAATGGTTGCCACGGCGACCATTAGGGTTTTTTGATAATGGTTTTATATCTGAAAATGTTCAGGGCTCCAAACTGTACAAGTTCACGAAGTTTCATGCCTTTATGAAAGAATTTGACTTAATTTTCACATATCCCCTGTGCTATGAAAGTTCAATAAAACTGCCAAAGGTGCAGCTTTTCGCCATTGACCTATGCACAAATAATTCCAAATTTGACAATGTTCCACCACTTGGATTTTCATGGACTTTTGGTATGTGATATGGGAAGGTTTCATGAACTGAATACAACAAAAATCATTTCTGTTGCAATTAGTTTTGGGTTGGGTGATTTTTTTCTCACAGATTGCCTGGACTATACGGTGAGTTACGTCAAAGGGCAAAAAGTCACGTGACTTCTAGTTGTAGTCTGTTTATGAAATGAAAGGAGCAATTTCGTTTTTTTAAAAAAGGCAAAATAGTGTGATATTTTCACAGTTAGTAGGCTAGATTATTACTTTACACACAATAAAAAAATATTGAGGCAAATTGTAGACCCTTCCATATACAACTACACAGATGTTGAAGGTCTTGCTTAAGTGGATTTTTAAAAATAATTTTTCTATGTAATTTGCACTTTCAGAAATAAGAGATGCTGTAGGCCTATTTTCAGTTTTATAGCTGATTGTCTTATTTTGTTTACAAGTTACAGATGGAGTCTGGGTACTTATTGTACTGTTTAGCCTACATCTTACACACTTCAGGCTGTTGCATATAGCTCAGGGAAGAGACTGTATGACACTAGGTGGTACAGCCTGAGACATGTACAAAAAAAAATGCTTTCTGCATTTTTGTTTTGCTTTTCCCTCCATTGTACCGAACTCGTACCGAACCGTGATGTCCGAACCGAGGTATTAACTGAGACTTCTGTGTACCGTTCCACCCCTAGTTAAAATCATTAGCCGCATTTACATGGACGTTTTTATTTCAATTTGATTGAAAATAATCTGATTGAAGATTTCAAGCGAACTGTTTACATGAACGCTAAATAATCTGATTGGCGTTTAGTCTGTGTTTACATGGAACAAGCATTTAATCATTTAGAAGCTCCTAGTTGTATTGCTGCCATGGAAACTCAATGTTTAGATAAATTGGCCGAGGTAATAATGGAGGAATGAATGGAGGTCTACCTCAAAATCCACTTTTCTTGGGATATAATTTTTTGTCTAGAAATGTGAATGTTACATTTGAAAGGGGGGCACACTGCTGAGCATTCTGTCTGACACGGAATGACCAGGTTCTCTAAATTGACCCCAAACGGAGAAGGCTGTGGTGTGCGAACTGAACTCAAGGAATCTGTTTGGGTGTTCTATGTGAAGATTATGATGTTAATAATATGTTCCTTAACATTATGTTAATAACTTGTCCTTCATTGTCCTTAAACACAGAGGTTCCCTTCCACAGAGGAGATGAGAGATGACAGAGATAGCAAACAGGTGTTGATCAATATTTCATCCTTTGACAAACAGAAATCCTCACGCACACTCACACCCACAATCACAATGGCACAAGCCACATACACTATAAAGACTGAATTACTTTATTCCTAGCTTCTTAAAGTCTACTATCATAACTGCAGTCAATAAATGTTCTTTTATGGCTGGTACGGCGGCCTCTGTTTATTTAGGCTCCTGGAATGTTCATGGGTGTGATGCAAAAAGTGAATCCCTTTAAGTCATCACAGCAGGTAATGTTCTTGTCACTAAAAATCGTAGCTCTCTTCACAATGTGGAATATTGTGTGTGTGGGTGTTTTTTTGTGCTGATATTAAGTGTGTGTTTACTTGCAGGGTAAACAAGATGAGCAGTTGGTTGATCCTGCTGAACCAGATGAGCGGAAAGTAGAGGAGAAACAGGTGTGTTTGTGCGTGCGTGTGTGCGTGCGTGGTGTGTGTGTGTGTTTCTGTGTGTGTTTGTACATGTGTGTGTGTGTGTGTGCCATGTTCAGCCTTTGCTATACCACCAGGTCTTTCAAGTTCATCTGGGCATGCAAACCCTCTACAGTATGAGTCCCTCACATAACCTCACCGCATAGCAACACACTTTATTTTTTCCCAGAACCCAGGGATGTTCAGGGGTGTCATGCAAAAAGTCAATCCATTCAAATCCACCACCCAGGTACTTAAGCATGCATGCACTCATACCATGCTACCACCACCAATTATTAGATATCATATTAATCATAATCATAATAAGCCAACAGTAGAATTCTGTTGATTGATGCTTTATCACATCATTATCATTATCACCATCATCATAAGTGATGACAAGTAACAACTCCTATCATCTCTGTCCATCTGTTAATCAGGACAGCCAGTCATTGAAGAGTGACTCGTCCATTAGCTCTGATAGTTTGGCGGAAAATAACAACACTGCGACCAAGCAGCAGGTAAGCAGCGGGAGGGAAAGATGTGCTGTCAATGCTGTTGTTTTTAACCCTTAAAGGTGTAACTGTCACACCGGTGTGATGGGAATGTTGGAAAATGAACGTTCTAAAGAATATCTGGGTTCATTGAATTCAACATAGAATTTTAGGACCTTGAACTGTTGCGGAACGGAATCTTATGTTAGAATGTTCAAAAACCCACACCTTTAGGCGGGGATCACATCAGCCAGCAGCAAGCGGCAGCTGCAAACGTAACGCAACGCTCAGACCATAATAAGTTTTATCTCGTTCCTAAGCAACACAAACGGTTTGTCAATTGAATACGCTCGCGTTGCGCTTTGAAATTTGAACCAAGTTCAGTGGTCAGCTTGCTCAACGCTAGCGCTACGCCAGTGTTGCCACCGTTCCGCTACTGAACCATAGAGAACAATAGGAAACCTGCTGCTTACTGCTGGCTAATGTGATCCCCACCTTAAGGGTTGAATTGCTTAACAATGGATGTCACCCACACAGTTGACATTTTCGGATGATCTTTCAACATTCTCTGCCTTCAGACAGTTAAGGGCTTGACTGATGGAGAACTGCAGCCAACTGAGAGGAATAGGAAAAAAAAAGTAGGGTTTGGTCTCCATTTATTCTCTGTGCACAGTGGTGTATAATGTTGTTTGACATGTGGTCCCGTGTACAACATATGCATTTGGTGAATGAAATAAATGTTTTGTAATGCTTTGTTTTATAATGACATCATAAGTATTTTCTTCTATATTGTGTGTGTGTGTCTTTCTTTCTCTCACAGACTTTCATAATCCGAAGGATTCTCCCTGGTGCTTTGTTTGGTTCTGCCTCAAAGGTGACCTTTTTGTCTCTTGGTGCATCACCGTGCTTTGCATCGATTTTGGTTTTACTCTGATTGGATTTGCTTGGCAAATCGGTGCCCTTCCACAGTACATATTGAAATCACACAGAGCAATGTTTTTATTATTTTTTTATTTGATACTGGAGGCTTGTTAATGTTGTTTGTGGTTGATGACATTTTTAAATGATTTTTAGGAGTATGAGCACCAGCCATCTGAACCTGGAGAAGAGCAACCTGATGCACAGGTGTGTGTGTGTGTGTGATAGAGAGATGTGTGTGTGTGTGTGTGTGGTGGGGCAGCTTTAGTCATATCATCACGTCAGAAACAGCTTATCTACTATGGCGTAAAGGAATGAAGTTGTTTGTGTGAATTCCTCCATGAAAGATTGGCACAGAAACTAAATTAGCAGGTTTGTGTGTCTGTGAAACCGTTGCCTACACCAAGGCATACTGTAATTACACCGTACCTGCATATGGTAGGAAAACTATTTGGGTCGTAAAATCTGAAAAGCAGTTAGGGCATTCTACACATCTGATTACTTATAGTTGAGACTGATGGATTATGATAGATAGATTATGTCTTAAATTATCGATTTTGTTTTGAAATTCTAGGGTTAAGGTTGTGTGTGTGTGTGTGTTTTCTGTATGGTACTGCAGCTGTCACTAATATGTGTGTGGGCAGGTAGCTGTGTCTGCTTGTCCTCCTATCAAGTGTCCTCAGGTTGATCAAGCTTATGTAATTACTTTAGAATTTCCATACAGCATAGTCCTTAAGTTACCCACCCTAAACGTCATCCTGGTTGCACTTGTCCAGATATACTGTATATCAACGTGTTTGTATGTGAGGGGATGTCTTACAAATGAGAATTATTAGAAGATTAACTGAAATTTCAAAGGTAATCTAGTGTTTTTTGAAGATAAATTCCAAATTGAGGCATTCGATCTGATTTTACATGACAAAGATGAGTGAGGGTTTGATTAAGTTATGGGTGGGTTTCAGAGGCCAAGCCCAGCCAAGGTCAGCTTTGTCAGATTTCCTACTGTAACAAGTTGTCCTCAGATGCGCCCCGCCATCCTGAAATGCCATCGTGTCCTAATTTCACATCATTTCACATTATCCCTACCCTAACCTGCATTATCCTTTAGCCTAACTTGCATTATTCTAAGACAAACTTGCATTATTCAAAGCCTAATTTTTAGTATTGTGCTTTTTCCCAACTCTTACATCTGAAGCAGAGCACAGCAGAGATTGTCACTAATTATGACATCTGAAGTCAGTCAGATTTTTTTTTTTTCACAGCCCAAATTTCAATCCAATGATTCGGGACACTCACCTTTAAATTTGGACATGTGGATAGCATGGAACCATCGTTTTCGTTTTGATCTGTAGCCCCTCAGCTGGGTGGACCCCGGAAGGAGGAAGGGCAGACACAGTTTTCTGTGAATATCTCAAAACAAGTAGGGTTTAGGAGGACCTTTTTTTTTTTGTATGTTGATCTCAAGGGGCCATGTGCCCATTCCATAACCACTCATTTCATTCCCAGTTAAACAAAAAAAGTAAAAATGAGTGGTGTAATTGAAGGTATCTGTGACCTAACATAGTCAAATCTGGCTGACAAGGTCAAAACTGCACGAAATTAAAGTAGGATCATTATGACACCCTCTGAATGCATGCATCAAGTTTTGTGTACTTTCGTTTTCATGGGGGGCCTTACAATAAAATAATTTATGTGTACATTTAGTGATTACACCAACAAGGATTCCGGGACACTGAAAGACCGGGTACACAAACTTGGTGAGCATGTACCCCACATGGATAGCATGGAACCGTCATTTTTCGTTTTTCATCTGCAGCCCCAAGCTGGACTGGACCCCGAAAGGAGGGTGGGGCAGACACAGTTCTCTGTGAATCTTTTATGGTATGTTGGTCTCAAGGGCCCACATCAACCTGGCTCATAATCACTCATTTGTAATTTGCCCCGGTAAAATATGAAAATCGGTAGGATTAAAAAAAGCCAAAATAAATATTCATCATCATCATCATCATGGCTGCATTTTCAGTATTGGTAGTGAAATAGTCGTTTGTCACTAGATGGCGCATCGTTGCAGTAAAGAGAGACGTAATTTTGTTGAAGTTAAAGTGGGTTGGAAAACAATGGGGCTTCATACAGGACTGAATTTTACATGGCGAACATCTAATAAGGATAGGGCGATGTTCACATGAAGTGTAATTCCCATTTCTTCTTGAAGCGAAATAAATCTAAGGATGTTTTTTTCTCGGACATGCTTGCAGTTTTACTGCAGGAATGCGTTAATCTTGTAATATCAATAAGGACCTCCAGGTAATGTTACCGTTAAGCGTTGGTTGAGTGATGAGGCATTGCAAGAAAACTATAAACTACCCAAACAAATTGATAAACAAATCTTCATTTGTCAACAGCTACAAAATCATTCTGTGCAATGGAAGATTTACCAACACGTTACACAATTTTGCCTATACATGCGTGAGACTGAGCCTGTTTATTTTGTTTTAAAAGTCGTGCAGGGTGTGAGAATGTCGATGTGCTTTGATTACAGCTTGGTAGTTTATGTCTGTGAAATTAAAAAAGCAAGGATCAAACAATGACACCTTCATTTCATTATGGCTGCTTTAGCAAAACACCTAAACTACTGTGTAGTTCTTTCCTTGACTTTACGATATGACAGTTTAAGTCAGCTCCGCTTGATACTAAAGGCGTAAACATTGGTTTCCAAGGATATTTATTTTGTGTGTCGCCAGCATAGCCTATTGACAATTTATGTTGTCAATAGGCCCTATAATCCTAATCCTGTAGCAGGAAGCTAACAACTTTCTATTAGGATCTAGTTTGTTAGTTACCGTTTTTGTCATAACTCCTGATGCATTTTGCATTTAGAATAGCCAGAGCGCGTGTATATCTCAATGGGAAAATTAAACAATATCGGTTTGCCTATGGACTAGGCTGGGTGAACCCAGCCTACAATCTCTCCCGTATTTATTTTTTGATTTCTTAAAAGATTGAGCTTGGTCTGATGAAAGCCAGACTAGCCATGGACCCTCAGTTAAACAATGCAAGGGGGAACATGAATCAGCCTATATTTGCACTAACAATATGAGGACAAAAGCTTTTCAACTTTGGCCCGTTAAAATGTGTATATGAACAGTCTAGCGGCGCATTTTCATCAGGCCCATTTGGACATGTCAGTTATTTGCACCACTGGTTAGATGTAAAACAGCATTTTGTTTCAGACTAGGCTACTGTTACTTAATTTGTTGCATTAACAATAACGTTTCAGACTACTGTTACTTAATTTGTGCATTGACAATAAAGTATTACATGAACTAAAGATGACTAAAATCTGTAGAAGAAGAAAACATTCACAAAAAAATCCATCCATCCAAAATGACCTTTGTTTTTTGATAGTCCACATGGGCCAATCAAACAATAATACAATTTTTAAAACAAGTTTTATATTGGATATTTTGTTTAGTGATATCTAATTATAAAGCATAGAAATGTGCACGGAACAAACAACAACAGAACTAAAAGTCCAATTCATTTTCATTTTCAAGTGTCTGCATTGGTTTCATTTCAACGTGAAACCCTCTAGGACCAGATTGAAAGGGTCTGTAGTTGAATTAAGAACAGTCAGATCAGAAATGGGTGTATTCCATGTAGGTGTTTTAGTGGCAGGAAGTGGTAAACCTCCTAATAGGCTCCTTTAGCTTTGAAGAGCTAGAAATATTGAAACCCCTTCAGGCTGTTCTGTTATCAGGTTTACAACAAGGCCGTGACTGACTACCCTCTTGTGAGAGCACAATTTGAATTTGCTCAGCGAGTCACTCTGGCAATCAGTAATGATGCTCAGTACCCATGCCCTTGGAGCCGAGCTGCACCAATCACATCTGTGTATCTGATATATGTGGACCAGAGGAGAGTTAAACATGACGACAGCGCTGCGACGTCGAAGTCCAGAATCAGTCAGTAAACATTGGTCGTAGTGTTATCCAATGCATCGAAGTCCGGAATCAGTCAGTAAACATTGGTCGTAGTGTTATCCAATTGCATGCAGTGATATTTTCAAATGCATGCTTGGTGCTGCCCCTCGAGTTGGGCCATTTTCATTACTCATAGTCAGACCCTAAATCTTTCTAGATGTGGATCTGGATTTCCATGCTCGTGACTGACATCCCACAGGTTGTGTTCTGAATTGCAAGGTTCAGAGTCACGTCTGGTCATGCTTCCCCAGGAACTAATTCCACTTAGGCCTAGTCCACACGTACCAAACCGATCTTTTTTTCCTCCGTCTTCCCTGGAACCGTATCAAGAATATTTGCGTCCAAATAGATCCATCTCAACACGACTCAACACGTTACTTCATACCCCAGGCCTATAGGTGGCACTGTTTGTTTACAGAAATTGACCAAAACTTGCAAAACCTGCGCTTTAAAAACAGACAGAATAGGCTACAACGAAATGGCTAGTGCAAGGAAACCAGAATTGTTTGTGTGGACTGATGGTGAACTGTCAACTGTAGTCAACTGTAAAACTAATAAACTTTATTTTACGGTTTATGAAGGGTGCAGTCCCATCCTT
Organism: Alosa alosa; assembly: GCF_017589495.1. Taxonomy (NCBI): domain Eukaryota; kingdom Metazoa; phylum Chordata; class Actinopteri; order Clupeiformes; family Clupeidae; genus Alosa; species Alosa alosa. The sequence goes on from NC_063212.1 coordinate 15,720,540, forward strand.
TATTTGGCTAACGCAGGTAGGCCTACTAATCACCTTTACTTTCTTTGGTTGTAGGATAGTCTGTGATTCACATTAGTTTTGGCCATCACCGCAATTAGGCTACTAAACGCAAGGCTTACCTAAGTTCTAGGCTATTCTGTCGCCACATTTATAATATTGCTATAAAACCTTCGTTAGTAACAGTCAATACTTTTGCCTGCATCAAATCGTGCATTCACATTCAGTGTGCTACCATCGGCTTAACGTGAGTTCTAAGCGTCTTTGTATGCTTATATCTGATTTCACTTGACTGTGAATGCATGTATATATGTTGTAAGACATGTAAAATAAATGAATGACACTGGCACTACACACAAATTAATGTAGCCTAAACTTACATCGCACTTTCCTAATAACTTAAGTTCTCTCGCGTCACTGACAGTAGCTAGAATGCATAAAAAAACACCGGGAAAAACAGTGTTCAGTCCACCAAGTCATAATATGTGATATTTATCTTACGGAGTGTAATCGTGGGTAATGTCATGTATGAAAACTAGTATTGTTAGGCAATACAAGTCCAGGGCAGCTGAGGTGTGGCGATGACATCATCGATCACATAAGCAGGATGTGCTTGGTTTCGCTGTCTAAACGAACTCAAACGGGCTACGGTTTCAGATTTCTCCACTCTGGGACCAGGTTTCAGAAAAGTGCGGTTTCGGGCAGTGCGTTTACAAGATTCGTTTGGACGCTCGGCCAAGACGAAGCAAAACCTCTGCGTTTAACCTAAAAAGCGTCTCCGTGTGGACAGGCCCTTACTTTCAACACCTTTGCCTTAATCACCTTTAGCACCTCATGGAAAAGGAGAATGTGTTACACATGTGACATTTCTAGTATAACAAGTGTTGGATTCGCATGAGAATGCCCAGACCACATAGCAAACATTGATTGTGGGTATGTGGGTAAAATTTCCTGGTGCATAGTTTATGTGTATGGCAATGGCCCAAATGCCCTGAGTGATTTATTGTTAGACTGAAAATAGTCTCCCTGAAAGTTGTGCATGTAGCATGTGAGACTTTGTATGGAGTACAGACACTAGCCTAATCCACACTTCACCTAAAAGTGGTTGGTTGTTCAGATTTCACTGTAAAATCCTGGAGTGTAAAATCCTGGAGAAATCAAGGCATTTAGTAAATTCATTGAAAGTTTTGGAAAGGTCATGGAATTGAATTTTGTCATACCAGCGACAAAGGAGGTAGCATACATAATGTAACAGAATTTGATCGCTTCCGTCTTAGATATAAAATGGTGGGGACATGGGTGTTGCCTTCAGCCCCAAATGTGTTATGTGTATTACATGTTTAAGTTTAACTATTAGTCCGGCAGTCAAAGGCCGAATCTTGGTGAACCTGGTTTTGTCGGTAAAAGTTGTTTTCTTTGTTGTTTTTTGCTGCTTGTGATGGTTTTGAGAGTGCTCCACATTCAAAAATATACATTTTCCAGTTGCTGTAAAAAAATGATCTGGGGTTGTTTCATCAGTAGGAAATAATTGGTGAAAAATCTACAAGTTACTACTCTAGAGTGTAATTTTTTTTGTCAAAAATCAGTTTAGAGGAATATTTTTTTAAAAAAAGTGGTACACATAAAATACTGGCATTTGGTGCAGTTTTATATGTCATGTCAATCCATAGTTGAAAAGGCATAACGTTTTCTCGGTAACAAAATAAGATTCAGAGTTCAGGCTAAGACTCTCATTTTATTAGCCTGGGTGCCAGCTGAATTTAGTCCCGCCCACAACATTTGAGGTCTGGAACGTCAGGCTATGCTTTTATAGTCATAAGATATGGGGATGCTGTTTTAGACTGGGGTGTCAAATCCAATATTTATATGTGGGTGGTTGACGTTTTAGGCCGAAAAAAAGTTTTTGAAAAAAAAAATTCAGATATTAGGCATGGTAATCACTTAGTCCTGTTGTACTGACCCTTCCATTCCCAAAAATATGTATGTTTTTTTAGATTTTGTGTTGAAATTCATATTTATTCACTAATTAGTTGTGGTATCTGTTAATACAAAAATGTGTATTATATGTATTTCACAAGCAACAAAAGACAGTTTAAGACAGGTATATCATATAAAGGTTCACTTTCAGAAATCACAACTATGCAAAAAAATATATTTATTCACTAATTAGTTGTGGTAGTGACTAAAATTGTCATATGGTGTGACATGAAAGTTATTGTTTGTAAAATTATAATGGGGTATTTTGTTTTTAATGTGAGCAATGTATTCTAATCTTCTATCATTACTTCATCAAGATCTAGCATTTCCTTGTGCAAATTTATTACATTTTACAGTATATTTCTTCATCAATACGCAGAGTAAGGCATATGTCCTCAATCTTTCAATAAACGTCATATTCATTTTGACATACCTTGATATAAAAGAAAGAAAATGCTTTTTGACTTTTGCTGACCCTTTTTTCTATCTGTTCCATTGACATTTGTATGATTTAGACCCCAAAAGCCTTTTTATTTTCATAATTTCTTGATGTCACACCAAATGATATGGTGTCACGCCATATGATAAATAACACCACAAAACAATCTGTTAATACAAAAATGTGTATTATATGTATTTCACAAGCAACAAAAGACAGTTTAAGACGGGTATATCATGTAAAAGTTCACTTTCAGAAATCACAACTATGCAAAACAGAATGCCACCAAATATTGTATAGCTCTTGGGTTCCCTGAGTTTTTCTCTTTTTCTCTTTATATCTGTTAAAAGACAAATTCAACAATTTATTCAGATAATTTAAAAAGTGTTCCTGCATTATAATCAGATTAAATTGTTGCAATTACTTATAGTGCTAAAGACAACATTAACATTACTGTTTTCTTTAACACCAGAATTTATTTTCTCAGACTACTATTGATATTTAGAATGTCAAATATGTATATTTTGTATCCAAGGCTGTAGAGTGAGTGAGTGAGTGTGTGTGGGGGTGATTTCTGTGTTTTATGTGTGTGTGATTCACAATACATGCAATAGTTGCACATCTTAAATAATAAATGTTAAATCATGTTAAATATGTCAAAATATATATTACACTTAATTATGAGTTAAACATATGTATGAAAAAACATTATTTATGCAGGAAAATGCAGTTTCTATCATACAGTGTGACAAATAAATCATATTGTGTGACGAGAAACCCCGGTCACACTATGATATGGGGTCACACCATATGAGGTTTCATGTACTTAGCATGACATTAAGCAATGTGCTTTTATGCTAATATCCTAAAAACATGCTAACTGCAATATGACAATATAGTTTTAAAGGTAATATTGACTGAAAAGTAATTTTATTTGGGTAAAATGCGTCACACCAAAAGACAATGCAAAAGGGAACTGAAGCAGGAGTGCCGGATATACTTGATTTTTTTGAAAACATGAAGAGCGAAAACTCACCTTGTAACTTTCAGTGTCCTTCTGAGGTGTTGTTCTTCCTCCTGAAAGAAGGAGGACCCCTACTCCCCAAAGGTCTCCAAACAATTGCCCGTTTAAAAAAAGTAATGTGGCGTCACACCATATGATATCCATTTCTGGGACAAAGTGTTTTAGTTAAGGGTGGCTTCACAATATTATGCCTGAACTTTTAGTCAAGCAGACTCACAAGTAGGCATCTGGATTATCAATTTATGATTGAATAAACAGAAAATGATAAACAGGAAATGAATATGAGCTTTTTCTGGTTTGGCTGAAAATTGTGAAAAAATGGAAGATTAATCCCATGAATGCTCTGTATGTTCATATAAAACAGCATAAAACAGGACCAAAAAAAGACCATGTCATGTCAACCACCTACGTACTAGTGCAGTTAAAAGTGCAGTATGAGCAGTAAGTGGCCATTAAAAGTGCAGTATGACCATGGTAGCCACCTAGCTATCTGAATGGAATAGGCTGCATTATGCTTAACAAACGCTAGTTAGTCTGTTACTGTAACATTCATATTTGCAAGCCTCCAAGCACAGACGTCATCACTTTAAATCCTACCTGTTGCCTTTCACCGTCCACTTATTTAACTGCTGTTGCATCCCTTGACATGCTATCTCCTTTTCTCTCTTTCTTTTTCTATTTTTAGCCGCCAACAGCTTTTTTTGCTGTATCCATCTTTTTCCATAGACGGCAACTCACTACTCGTAGGCCTACCTGCTCGCTCAGTGCTGACGGCGCCCCCCACTCCCTCTTCTATGTCAAAATTCTATGATGGAATCTTATGAGATAGGGCGCCTAGTCTAGCCTGTTAGTCCTCTAAAATGTTATTGAACATTGAGAAAATGTTGAAATGATTCAGAAACGGACAGCAGTAGCTACATATAGAAAATACCAAATATATTATTTATTTATTTTTACCATTGCTTTGGAGCCCCCATGGTGCTGCGCCCCTATGCGCCGCATATAGCGCATACCCACTTTTTGCGCCACTGGTGCCCGTTCAAACATGCCATTCCTGAAGAAAACCCATAGCCCAATTACATGCCCACAGGTATGCCTGCTTTAAAAATTGGATAATAGGGAAACATCATTCCAGCTAAGCATTCAATAATGAATACTGAATATATAATATATTAGCCTATAATTAGTGTGGCCTCTAACAAACGTGTAAATTTAGGCATGCTGCATGTGACATTTTAGATCAGAATGACATAAGCCTAACAATTGTTTTGAGTTAAGGCTAAATGTGTGTTAAGCTTGCTGAATAACTTCCTAATACTGAAGACAAACCATTTTGTGGAATGATGCATCATTGTTTGAAATTTGCAATGATGTGACTTTAGCATAAGTGATGTCGCTCAGTCTGCCACTAGGGAGGGAAAGTGAAAACCAGCGCCCCAAGTGGTTGCGTTCCTATCGAAGAGCAGCTCCAATGTTAAGTCCCATAGACCTATTTTAAAAAAAATATTGTGAAGCCAAATCAGCGATGTTATCCACCAAAAATATTTTTCAGTGTCTATACAGTAATAATATTCTAACTGTGAAAATGTCAGACCCTATTTTGCCTTATTTAAGAAAATCGAAATTGCTCCTATTTGTTACATAAACGAACTACAAAAGAAGTCACGTGATTTTACCCTTCAACATTACTCACGGTAGCATGGTTTGTTTATTAGCCTGGTTAGCATTGACACTTAACACTTACAGCTAGCTCTTCATGTGAGTAGAAGCACAACACCAGTTATCCTGACATAAAGGTTATCACCACGCGGTTTACATCACGTTCCGTTATTACAAAAATATGTTAAGCCAGTTAAGCAAATTGCGTATTGATCAGTTAAAGATTAAGCGCCAAAACATGTGACGTCACATGCAGCTGTAGTTCCTTATCACCGTGTTACGACAAAAACTCAAAACAATTCAACTGATACTAAAAATAAGGTATGACCACTTGAAGCAATAGAGGTGACCCCAGTGCCTAACACATGGAAGGCATTAAATTAAGATCCCAATGTGCACCGAGATATATTTTTTCTAAAAAAAAATCCCATCCACTCCGCTAAACTCTCGCAACCACTAGATGGCGATGAGATTACTTTCCCTCCCTCTTGTTGTCTATGTGTCATTAGCCTATCGCTCTTTTCAATTTGGGACCTTGCAGTCGGAATTTTAGTTTGTTTAGTCAAAGTCCAAAGTAGCCTGGGCTATTCGAAGCATCAGTTTATTGCATACTTTTATTTTGAGTGGTCACTACATAACCTACCCGTGTTTGTTGGCGTGTTGTTGCAAAATCCGCATAATCATTTTATGCACGTAAACTGCATACAGGGAGTCTTTATTGTTGAGGTCAGACATGAAAATCATCTTGCATCTTAACCCACAAGCGGTTCCTGAGTAATCCGTTTTTTAAATTGCAACTGACTATCATCAAAGTGAGACCTAGCTGTCAAGCCTGTGCTTTTAAAAAGAGATTCGGGGCTTGAGCCCCCGAAGCCACCCCCTCGCTCCGCTAATGCACCACCCAGCAGTAACTTCTGCATTCAGTGAGATTTGCACCGCCCTAATTTTATTTTTGACTCTTCCCGTCACCGTTGCAACCTCTGAGCGCTCATTCTCCAAGTTAAAGATCATTAAAAACCACTTGAGGAGCACAGTGGGACAGGAGCGACTGAGTGGCCATGTTGTCCATAGAGAATGAGAGAGCAAAGAAAATGGACATACACAGAGCATCGTGGACGAGTTAGGTGGGGCGCAAGGCTTCGTCATTATGCCCTTCAAATAGTGCTGCGTATTATTGTTGTTTTATTATTAGGGGTCATGTAGCCTAATGTTTTTGTTGTTGTTCTCTTGGTTACACTTCATGTACGTTCGATGGACTTCAAAATTACATAGTTGCTCTCCGTGCCGCTGACGCTTGTAGGCCTAAGACCCGCTGTTGCAGGCATGTGTAGCATATGTTGTAATATTATGTTATGATGAGTTTAATAAAGGGCCCGGTGATGTGCCCGGCCCCCGGCCTGGCTCTGACTTGTTCCGCCACTGGTGCCACAGACACACACACAGACGCTTCTTGCTATTCACCCCTTGCAGACACGTGACTTAAGTCACGTGACGGCTCCATGCTGGACGGCAAAAAGATGGGAGATGGACGGCAAATTACATTATGTCATAAAGATTATGATGAACTGAACACCATTACTATAACATCTTTGTAGTTCAATGTATTGCTGTTTGGGGTCTGATAGTCAAAGAAGATGCCAGTGGTCTTGTTAGATGAAATGGGTCATGATTGCAAATGTAAAGTTATTAAAACTGGTGGTAACAGCAAGGGGAGATAACGTTACGTTAGGCTACTGTAATTAACATTATGGTAAATGAACACCCATAAGTATTTCTGGACTAAAATATTGCAAAGCGATTTGGTTACTTTATTTGTCTTGCTTTTATCAGTTGTAACATAGTCAAAACGTTAAGAATGTCATATCAGAACATGAAATAATAACTAGCTGCCACACTTAGAAGCTAGCTTCTAGCTATTCTAGCTAACGTTTATCGTAGCTCATAGTGCTAGGGCTAATGTAACTCATCAGTTTGTACGTTGCCCAGCGAATAAACTTACTTCTTACATGTCTTAAGTTAAAGAATTGAAAGAAATAGGAAATTAAAAAAAAACTTGAACGGTATTATCTGTTTACATTCAGATCTTGCCAAAGACTTTGCCTAAGTGCTATCTGCCGTCCTGTTCAGAGTCTATGGTTGCTATAGCAACCGCTGCTGTGCTTCATACACTGGGGAGATAAGCATGCAATTGTGGTTGAAATACTCAAAAAACACAAAGAAAACAAACCAAAATATATCTATGCAAGAACATGGGATGTTGTTGTATTCCAAACAATAAGCCAACAGTCGTGGAAGGGCATTACTACGGTTAAATCTCACTATAATCTCCTAGCTGTGCGATATGTCTCATTACAACCCATTGATTTGATTTGTGTTCTTGCCATCCACTAGGCTATTTTGCTGTGGCGCGAACAAAACGTGACTTCACTTGCAAGGGGTGAATAGATGCCCGCCACTAGTGTACAGTGTTGGGAGTAACGAGTTACAAAAGTAATGTAATTACTGTAATATATTGCTTTTTGCTGTAACGCAGTAATGTACGGCATTACAAAAAACAATTGGGTAATATTACTCGGTACAAACTTCAGTAACGCGCATTACAATGCATTTTAACCTGAAATTAAGTGGTGTTATGTTTTGATACATATTCGCAAACAACTGTGCAAATAGCAGAACGTATCTCCTGTTACTGGTTGAAGAAGACAGTGGCTGGCTGCAACTGACTTGATGGACATAGGCTAAGCCTACGCTCATTATTTTCAATTTATCAGAGACAACGCTAATCTTTTGATTCTTGATAAAGCATAAATGCGCTTCATGTCAGCTTCATGCTGTGAACTTGAATGAAAGAGAATGAAGGGATAGAAATGTAAAAAAGAAAAAACAGTGACTTCAGACTTGACTTGTTACTCCACTCAAAAGACTAAAGACTTGACTTGGACTCGAGCTTCGAGACTCCTAAACAAGCTGTATTTCATGCAATTATTGCTTTTTTAATCTAAATGTATTCATGTATTTCTATTTTATTTTACTGCTACATATACTTTGTGAAACGTATAACGAGCGGCATGGCCCCTTTGCCATAATGTGCAATGTAACGCACGCGCGATGTGCTTACACTCACAGATATAAATGCATTGACCATGGCGACAAGAAGTCCTCACGGAGCCTTTTATCATTACTTTCGGTTACAAAAACTTCGTGCACAGAGGAAATAACCGAACAGCTACATGCAAGGTGTGTGGCACCAGGATAAATTATGCCTATTCAACAACGTCTGATTTCATCAGGCATCTCGAAACGCACCCAGATAGGTCAGTCACTTAGGCCTAGCAGCGTCACAGGTGACAAGCTAACCATCGCAAAGTGTTGTTCTGATGCTGGGAACAGGCAGGGATGGGCAAAAATACATCAGAATGTATTTCAAAATAAAATACCTAATACCCTCATTTTTAATGTATCAAAATAAACTACAAAATACAGTAACCATATTATGTATCAAAATAAAATACTGTATTTTTGTATTTAGAAAATACTCAAAATATTTTTTTCAAGGAAGTATGAAAGCACTGCAAAAAAAGCTTTTTAATATCCCAAACATTTAGCCTATTAAAACTATATAGTAAAAAATAATACAATTTCAATTACCAAATTACCAAATATTACCAAATAGTATACCGTATGCAAGTTCATGTAGTGTGATCAGAAGAATAATTCAAGAATTTACATTTAGTCATCTAGCTGATGCTTATCCAAAACGACTGACAGAGCTTTCAATTAACCACATTATAATCAATAGGCCAAAATCATAATTGTGTATCTGTGCCGAAATTCGTAATTCAAGTCCAGTGCAGAACTGAATAAGAAAATTTCCAACCTCAAGTATGCAGCTAATAAGGAAATATAATTGTTATTTAATTAAACAAGGTGAACTTCTCCCCTCTGTGGAATAGAGAAAAGGATGCTACAAGGAAGGGAATTCAAACACACTCAACACCTTACCATCTATTGATGTCATTGTGGTTAATTGAGATATCTGACATTTTTTCTGTTAAAGATTGGCATGGAGACAATAGGACATGGTTGCCTTTGTCGGTGTCCTTATGTGAACTTGCACAGGTAAACTTGCTCATCTTTACTTGCGTACGACTTCACACCAGTGCTTCAGACCAGAGCTGATGCTTCAACAATAGCCGTCACTGAAAAACTGTAAGTGTCTTTGAACACAGCTGTTCTCACATTAGCTGATTGCGATAAAAAAAAAAACTATTGTTGCCTAATTACCAATTATTCATTACACCTGTGTGTAGTATCAACTTTTTTTAGTGTTTTTATTCACATATAGTATTTTGCAGTATTTCTAAAATACAAAAATACACACCAAAACATATATATACATACAAAATACAGAGCCATTTCCTTCAACCCAATAAAATACAAATGACAAAATACTATTTTTTATTTGAAATACAAATACATATGCATGTTTCAGAAATACTACCCATCCCTGGGAACAGGCAGATTACATACATAGTTGGCCATATGATGACATTCTTAGGTTAATACTGTATTTCACCAGTTAGGGCACTAAAATGGCCAGAGCAGCGGCACTGTGTAGCCTATCTTGACAAGTTTTGGGTTACAATAAACAGGTAGTGGGCTCTCTGTTGATTTTAATGAGTAGGCCTAAGCCTAAAGTTACAGCATTTCTATCACAATTGACCAGACTTACAAAATTCTGGCTATGATTGTTCCTTGTATTGCATCATGTGCCATCACTGCGCCTATTGCATTTTACTGTTGTTAGCCTTAAGCCTAGCTCAGTCATTATGTTATACCACATCACCCTCCATTAGAAGTGCAATGAGCTGCATTGAGCATAATAAACTGCATTTAGAGTTCCAAATCCATATTTCTAGATATTTTTGTAAAAGTAACTTAAAAGTAATACAATAGTAGTGTAATGCCTTATAATTCAGAGACAGTAATATTATAATCTAACAAATTACTTTGAAATGACAGTAATAAGTAATACATAATACATTACGATTTTGAAGTAACTTGCCCAACACTGCTAGTGTAGCAGTCATATAGGGATATGAAATGTTTTGGTCAACAATTCCCAGGACACTGACCCTGCCACATGAAATTTAGTAGTCCCACTAGACTTTTACGGTAAAATTTTGTTTGGTCCCGGGGAGACAATTACAGGTGAAATCTGAAATACAGATATTCATTAGGGCCCGAGCACCCGGCCTTGCGCACCGAGAGGTGCGAAGCCCTATTGTTTTTGAAAGGATTATTATTATTATTATTATTATTATTAGGGCCCGAGCACCGAAGGGTGCAAGGCCCTATTGTTTTGGAAGGATTATTATTAGGGCCCGAGCATCGAAGGGCGCAAGGCCCTATTATTTTTGTAAGGATTGTTATTATTATTAGGGCCCGAGCACCGAAGGGCGCAAGGCCCTATTGTTTTTGTAAGGATTATTATTATTATTATTATTCAGTATTATTGTTATTCTACTTTTTGCTTTCCTGTTTTGAGGTGGTTAACATGGTCGAAAACTCTTGAAATTTGGCACACACGCCAGGTGTCACGCGATCGCAGTTAGGTACAAGAGCTTGACCCGCGTGGCCCAAGGACTCGCTAAGCCCCTTAGGTGACTGATCCGTGGTTGGCAAATATTTTGAGGTTTTAACATTTCAAAAGTCTTGAAATTTGGCAAACATCAGGTGTCACACAAAGGAGCTAGGTAAAAATTGGCCCCGGTATGGCCCAGAGACCCTTATGTAACTGTGACTTGTGGTTGGCATATCGTTTTAGATACACACACACCAAATTTGGGGGTGTATGTAACTCCCAAAACAAACAACTTTTGTATTAACATGCCATTAGCCCGCCCACTGGAAGTGAGGTAATTGAGAATTTGTCGCGTTGTGGACATGATCAATTTTAACATTACTCCTCCTAGACTCGATTCATGTCAAAGTTGGTATACATGACACCGAGATGTTCCTGATTCTAAATGAAGCCTTTTTTTGAAAATGGCTAAAAAATTGTTAATTTTTGTTCCACACAAACAATAAATGTGTCATAATTCACCATGCATGGCTTGAAATGTTTTAAATTTCACAGGTCATTAAAGACCATGTTAATGTGCATGTTTTGCCACCAACTGGCAACAGAAAGAATGACAATTATCCTGATGTCACATGATCAATTTGAACATACTCCTCCTAGACGGTTTGTCAGATTCATTTGAAATTTGGCAAACATTATGCCAAGATGTCGCTGATGTTAAATTGTGAATGGATTTTGGAATGTTGTAATATATTTGATATGTTTTTAATATCTCACCACATAAACATAAAATGAATGAATGGTCTGAAACTTCTCAGGTTAATAGATATCATGATTATAATGATATCCAGACACCCAATGGGCCTGCCTGGCATAGCGCCACCACCTGGCCAAGCAGGAAATGTGCCATATATGGACAATGCCTTAAGTGATTGATCTGAAACTTTATAAAATATTGGATATCATTATTGTGATGATATTCACATGCATAATTCACAGGCCTAGCATAGCGCCACCATCTGGCCAAGCAGGAAATGTGCCAGAAATGCTCTATCCTTTGAATAAATGGTCTGAAACTTTTCAGGTTAATAGATATTATGATTATGATGATATCCAGACACCCAATGGGCCTGCCTGGCATAGCGCCACCACCTGGTCAAGCAGGAAATGTGCCAGAAATGGACAATGGATCACCACCTGGTCAAGCAGGAAATGTGCCAGAAATGGACAATGCCTTAAGTGATTGATCTGAAAGTTTACAAACATTTTGGATATCATTATTTTGATGATATTCACATGTCTAATTTCCATGTCTAACATAGCACCACCATCTGGCCAACCAAAAAGTGTATCAGAAATGTTCTTTGCTGCAAATGTATGGTCGGAAATTTCTCAGGTTAATATATATTATGATTATGATGACACCCAATGGGCCTGCCTTGCATTACGCCCCCACCTGGCCAAGCGAGTAAATGTGGCAGAAAATAAAATACAAAAGCAAATAGCCCACGCATCAAATATGTACATTTCACAAACGCACCACGTCGGTGCTTTGTTGGATTCCGACATGTCACGGGTTGCGGCCGCAGGTGCTCGGGCCCGCCATTGCCGCTTGAGGCTATATTTTGAAATTGAATTTCAATTGAAATTCTAAAACATAGAAAATTAGCCCGACGAGCCAGACCCACATTAAAATGTAGGGTCTGGGCACTCACCGTTCGCAGTGCTTAGTCCGAGGGGCGGGATAATCAGCTGTCTTTCAAATTCCCTCTCCACGCAATAGGACAGCGGCAGCGCTATGAGTCCAATGCGTTTCCCACCAGCGGAGCTAGTTGGCTAGTTCAAACGTTTGCCAACTTAATAAAAGCTTAACTCGTGTCACACTGTTCGCCAACACCAACATCCATCTTATTTGTTTTCAAGTAGCAGGGAATTCAAGCCAAACCGTTGCAACTCTGCCATCAATCATTATGTTAAGCCCACCTAACGACTCTATACAAGATTTCATTGGCCTGATTGAGTTTCGATTTCTGGAGCTCACAAGCCAACGGAGAGTTGCTAGACTAGCCCTGGCAGCAATAAATACTGTCTGAAAATACATTTAGATGAAATTGTGCATTTAATTAAGTGTTTTATTTAATTAAAATTTCCGTGCTAAACTCCAAATGTTATGGGATGTTAGCATGTTTGCATGTTTGTGGGATAGAAAGCACATTTTATCCAATCTCATTGTTTAAATCATATTTTATAATCAATCTTGTGGTATAAAGTAATAAATTATGTACTTATAGGCCCTGAAATGTCATGGAAATTTCATTCAAGGTCATTGGAAAGTCATGGAAAAGTTTTGAAATGTTGTCAGTGGAAACTGGTGGGAACCCTGGTTGTTGTTGTTGTCATTGTTGTTATTATTATTATTATTATTATTATTATTATTATTATTATTACAGTGCATGAAAATGCACTATACTGTTCTTCCTAGGCTTCTTCTTCTTCTTCTTCTTCTAACGCGTTTAATGCAGCTTCAACCGTTTAATGTAGAAACTTCATTCAAACTATGTTACGTAGGTCTTACTTAGGACAAGAGTGCTATATATGTTTCATCTTTAACTGTTCAGTTATTCCAACTATATTAAACCTCATCTACCTATCAAATAATTTAACCTTTTAAACTATCCACCTATTTAACTGTTCAGTCATTCCAACTATATTAAACCTCATCTAGGCCTACCTCACAAATAATTTAACCTTTTAAACTATCCACCTATTTAACTATTCAGTCATTCAAACTATATTAAACCTCATCTACCTAGCAAATAATTTAACCATTTAAACTATCCACTAATTTAACTGTTCAGGCATTCCAACTACATTAAACCTCATCTAGGTTTTTCAACCTTTTCACTTTTGACACTTAAAATGTCCCACGGCACACTAACATCCTGTGTGAAGAAAAAATAAACATACCATAGCCTAAAATTTCAGATAATACACAGATACAGCCTTATTATGGCTTCTATGCAAGACCTGCTCAATAAAACAAGTGCCCTCGGTTTGTAGGTGACTATATCTATAATTGAATTGTTGTTATGAACTGGATATGTGATGATTCTGTGAATACTGGATATGGGGGCCCCATTGTACAATTCCTGCATACCACAAATAGTGCAATCAATGAGAGCATGTGGTTATCAATTATTTGATGCAACAGTTGCTTTTCTGGACCAGTGAGTGACATTTGGGTAATTTTCTGTGGCACACCTGATGATCTCTCACGGCACACTAGTGTACCCCGGCACAGTGGTTGAAAAACACTGATTTAAACTATCCACCTATTTAACTGTTTAGTCATTCCAACTATTAAACCTCATCTACCTAGCAACCAATATAGCAACCATGTCAAATACCCTAGTAACAGCCTAGCAACCACTTCCACAGTTACAACCTAGCAACCAACATAGCAACCAATGAGTTTAACCTAGCAACCAGCATAACAACCACCACAACTAACCTAGCAACAGCCTAGCAACCATGTCAAATACCCTAGCGACAGCCTAGCAACCATGTCAAATACCCAGGCAACAGCCTAGCAACCACTTCCACAGTTACAACCTAGCAACCAATATAGCAACCAATGACTAACCTAGCAACCAGCATGGCAACCACCACAACTAACCTAGCAACAGCCTAGTAACCACCTCAAGTACCATAGCAACAGCCTAGTAACCATGTCAAATACCCTAGAAACAGCCTAGCAACCCCTTCCACAGTTACAACCTAGCAACCAATGAGTTTAACCTAGCAACCAGCATAGCAACCACCACAAGTACCCTAGCAACAGCATAACAACCACCATAACTACTCTAGCAACAGCCTAGCAACAGCCTAGCAACCACTTCCACTGTTACAACCTAGCAACCAACATAGCAACCAATGACTCTAACCTAGCAACCAGCATAGCAACCACCACAAGTAACCTAGCATCAGCCTAGCAACCACCTCAAGTACCCTAGCAACAGCCTATCAACCATGTCATACCCTAGCAACCATGTCAAATATCCTAGCAAAAGCCTAGCAACCATGTCAAATACCCTAGCAACAGCCTAGCAACCACCACAACTTCAACCTAGCAACCACCATAGCAACCAACAGGATTACCTAAGCAACCAGCATAACAACCACTTAATTTGGCATAACAACCAACATTTGTACCCTAGCAACACTATTGCAACTATATCTGCATTATTTGGTTTTTTCTCTGTATGATATTTTACATCATATTTTTTGCATTTTCATGCACTGTATTTCCTTCAGGAAATGCTTTTCTAGTTCTTCTTCTTCTAACGTGTTTAATGCAGCTTCAACCGTTTAACGTAGAAACTTCATTCAAACTATGTTACGTAGGTCTTACTTAGGACATGAGTGCTATGTATTTTTCATCTTTGTAACTTTTATACTTTTTAAACTATTAATTAAAAACTACTCAAAATTTCCCCATAGACTTAACATGGGCTGATGACATCACAATAGAGCCGTTAAGCAATTAGAATCATATGCCAGGTGGTCAGGCCACCTGGCTCAACTGCCAGTCTCAGGCGTTAAGCATACAAACTGGCTCAATTAAAACTACACACCCTGTTCAACTGCTTCCTCTGCCAAAAACTGTTTCAAAATAAAAGTCCTCACTACAATATTTCACTGTAAAACAGTTAACTGTAAACAATTTAACCCTTTAAACTACTGAACTTTAACTGTTCAGCCATTGTAACTGTTACTTGTCATCAACTATGACTCCTACCCACTGTAGCTAGTTAGCATGATTAGCATAGTTAGCATGTTAACATTGTTATCATTGCTTATATTGTTAGCAAAATTGCTAAAAAGGATTAGCTTAGTCACATGGTTAGCATAGTTAGCATTGTTAGCATGTTAGTTAGCATAGTTAGCATAACCACTAAAAATGATATGCTAAGTTAGCTAAGTCACATGGTTAGCATTGTTAGCATAGTTATCATTTTTGACAAAACTATTAGAAAACCTTAGCTAAGTTAGCTAAGTAACATGGTTAGCATGTTAGCATAGTTAACATTGTTAGCATAACTGCTATAAATTATGAGCTAAGTTAGCTAAGTCACATAGTTAGCATTGTTACTAGTGCTGTCAAACGATAACATTTTTTAATCACGATTAATCGCTGAATTCCTATAGTTAATCACAATTAATCACATATTTTATCATATGATTAAAATTATATTATTTTGCATTTCTGAACTTTCCAGGAGTCCATATTAACAATAAAGCAATTATTGTGTATCTTGATTGGGATTCAAATGAAAGCAAAGCAAGTTATTTTATTAACTTAACTTTAAGACGTAGTAGGTCTATTTGATTATTTCAAATCAAATTTCAAAAGATGTGTAGCAGACCTGAGGCAACACAATATATTCTTCAAAAATATAGCTGATATACACTGAAATAAATGCTACCGCAGAAGTGCATGCACAAAATGTAGGCCTACACACATTATAAAGGCATAACAAACAGAAAATATTATATTCATACTATATTCATTATCTTTGAATTCAGTTGAAAATAAGGAACTTTTCAACATGAGTGCATTGCCATTTTATAGGCCTACAGACTATGGTGCACTGTCACTTGCCACACACATCAACGCCGAAGTTTTTAACAGGCAAACACTGGATGAACAATGGATTTTATGGAGCAGCGTCGACCAAATATAACTGAATCGTGATTTACCGCGGCGGCAAAGTCGCGATGCTGGTGTAATGGAGTTGTATTGAAAAGAATGGAATCTAATGTAAATGAATGTCGAAAGCAGAGTGCATCGCAAATAGTAGCAGCCAAAGAGGAATGTTGATAACAGAACAAGTGACGGTGATAAAATCGTTGGCAGCACACAACTAATGCGTCAGCCTAGGCTACTACTCTTTGGCCAGCTCGTAAGCCCAACCAAGTGTGTGCAGCATGCCTTTACGTAGCCTACTAACGGTGCATCATCATAAAGATACATTTAATCTGCATCACGCCCCATTTTAGCGGAAAACATGTTAATCATTATATAAAACATTATATCATTGATCCAATGGGAAAGATAGTTAGTAATCACACGTTGACGTTACATCTAGTTATAAATTCACAGGACATTCAATCATTTTACTAACACGGCAGTTATGAAGAATTATGTTTATGTAACTTGCTCATGTCGAAACGATGTACATTACCAACCTAATTCGTTTGCAATACCCCATGCATGTATTGTACACATTTAGCATGTAGCTACACTTACCATAATATTCCATGCAAAACGGTTAGCTTGCTGGCTAGCTAACTGTGGAACTTCAGTATAACATAGCCAAGTATCTCACCTAGTTGTAGGAAATAGGCTACGTTCATATTACAAGTGATAGAATGAATGTGTGACTATGTTTAGTTGATGTTATGACATGTAAAGTTAAGCTTGCTGAACTTAATTATAGTCAGCCACGGGCAGTTTGACTGTGCCTATCGATACATTTGTGACACTCCTGTTAGTAAACTGGAAAGAGCAAAACATAGGGACATTGTCACATTAATCCCATAAACACACAGATAACGTATTCACGTTTGTTTCAAGATTTAGTAAGTTTACTATAAGCCCTTTTCGCTCCCCACTTTGATGCAGCATAGATTTCCATTATATCAGTCATCTTTCCCCTAAAAGGGGGCGTGTACGTGCAGCACATACAACGTTCCATTCCATCCAGTCTAGCTAGATCTTGTGTGGTGTTGTAGTTGTTCTAACGTTACTAGTTATTGCAACAGCATGTGAAAAAACTACAAAGTTTGTTATACCAAAAAGAACGTTAATCTCGCGATAAAAAAATTGACGCCGTTGAAATAGGTTTACGTTAACGCCGTTAATAACGCGTTTAACTGACAGCATTAATTGTTACCATAGTTATCAGCATTAGTATTATTAGCATTTTTTTTTAAACTGCTGGAAAACATTAGCTAAATTAACTAAATTAAGTAACTTGGTTAGCATTATTATCTTTGTTAACATAGTTAGCATAACTGCTAGCAAACATTAGAGTCAGTTATCGTCAACTATCTACCTAAATAATTTAACCATTTAAACTATCCACCTATTTAACTGTTCAGTCATTCCAACTATATTAAACCTCATCTACCTAGCAACCAATATAGTTTGTTTTTACTCTGTATGATATTTTAAATCATATTTTTGCATTTTCATGCACTGTATTTCCTTCAGGAAATGCTTTTCTAATTATTATTATTATTATTATTATTATGCATAATAATTGTATTATCATTATACAGGAGCAGACTGTGGAGATCCTGCCAGTGGAGATGGCAGAGGTACCAGTGCCAGGTCAAGGCAATCCTCTGGAGGATGAGGCTGTATGTAAAATATCTGTAATCCCTTTGTGTGTGCACATGGGCCCTGATTGGGCCCAGAATGATGGACAAAGAGACGGATAAACATTTATATTTACATTTATTTGTATCATTCCTCAGGATGAAGATGGTCTACTGGACTGGTGGAGAACAGTTGAAGGTGGGTAATTACTTGTGTTTGTTTGTGGGTGCGAGAGGGTATACTGTAAATAGCATGTGTTTTACTGTGCTTATATTCCTGCCAGGTTGGAAGGACTGGAATGAGTCCACAAGTTTTGAAGAGGGCGAGGAGGAACTGTATGTCCACTAAGACTTTGCACTTTGTGTTACTTTTTAGTTACTTTAAAGGTACACTATGCAGGTTTAGGTATTTTTGGCGACTGTAGAGCTCCCTCTAGAGTTGCGATATATTTATATTTTACTCTGCTGTTGTAAATAGCTTATTAGTTACTGCACGTATCCCCCATGTACACAATGAAAATGCTTTTGTTGTGGAGGTGAAGGATTAAAAAAACTGTCCAAAGAGCTGTATTGACAAGGTGATGTTTCACACTGTTTTTGAAGTTGCATGGCTGGTTTTCTCGGTAGCGACTCACTACGTCTACTGTATGCTGTATAGCTATGCTAGCTCAATGATTTGCCTATTACCAGTTCGTTTACCATGAAATTGGCTTCGTAAAGGTGAAAATCTTGCATAGTGTACCTTTAACTTAAACTTTCATACAATTTCACTTTAAATATTTTATTTATCTACATTATCTACATTATTTTCATTTGTTATGTGTTTCATGTTCCTCTCTCTTTCCTTCCTATCTCTCTCTCTCTCTTCTTTATTCTCCTTCCTTTCTTATTCCTCTCCTTCTCTTCCCTCTCTATCCATCTCTCTCTCCCTCTCTCTCGTTTCTTCCTCTCTCTCTCTTTCTCTCATTCCTCTTTCTCTCCTCCCTCTCCCTCTCTTTCCTTCCTCTCTCTCCCTCAGTGCTGTGGAGGCAGCAGCTGACCGTGTCTTCATGGCGGCGCGTCTCTTCGTGCGCCTCTTCAACATGCGTGGCGCCTCTCTGCAAGGCCGCATCCTTGAGCTGCTGGCCCTGGCCGACGCAGCCGACACCTTCCATAAGAAGACGGTGACGGCCAGTGTTGGGGGTGGTGTGGCCAGCGTGGCTGGCAGCATCACCACCATCACTGGCCTGGTGCTGGCGCCCTTCACCTTGGGCACCTCTCTCATCGTCACGGCAGTGGGCATCGGCGTGGCGACAGCCGGTGGACTCACCTCAGCCTCAGCCAACATTACCGACACAGTGCACTCTAAGACCGACCGCAAGAAGGTAGAAAAAATGATCCAGGACTACCAGGAGGAGATCAAAGACATCAAGGAGTGCCTGGAATTTCTGCAGGTAAGGGGCTCACTCTGAGGGCAGGAACACTATTATTGCTAAGAATTGAAGTATATCTTATGTAGCTTTTTTTCCATTAACCCGACATTGTGAACATTTATGAATGATACTCTTTCTCTCCCCTTCTCAAATCTGTCCATCTCTCCCTCCTCCCTGCCTCTCTGCAGACGGGTATGGAGACTCTGGAAGAGTGGCACTTTGAGCAGTATATGGAGAGCCTGTCCAAGCGTGCAATGAATCAGAACGTCAAGCATGTTATGAAGGTCTCATCATTATTGTTTTGTTTTCTCTTTGTTCTGATTGGCGTTTTCTCTTTTTGCGTGTGTGTGTCATATAAGCTACTGGACGCATACATTTCCCTCAGGATTAAGAAAGTGTCTGTCTCTGTCTGTCTGGCTGGCTGAGACTGTCTGTCTGTCTGTCTAGCTGTGACTGTCTGTCTGTCTGTCTCTTTATGTCTAGCTGTGACTGTCTGTCTGTCTGTCTGTCTCTATGTGTGTCTCTAGCTGCGACTGTCTGTCTGTCTGTTTATCTATGACCTTTCTATTAGAGGTCTGCGCGGGACTGATTTTTCAGTCCCGCGTCCGCCCACTCCCTCAATATTCTGTCCCGCTCCCGCCTGCTCCCGCATTAATGTGTCATTTTTAGTCCCGCTCCCGCCCGCATCTGTAACATGATGTCCCGCTCCCGCCTGCTAAAGCCCGCATGCAGGAGGGATAGCCTATTCAGTTTTTCTTTCTATCTCTCGATGTCAGATCATTATATCTCTCGACTCCAGATGTCAGTTTCTTGGTTCTGATTGTAGGCTAACAACTGAAGTAGGCCTAGTCTGGTGCCCTCTTCCTCTGTCATGCTTTCGATTTCAAGTTTTGACAATGAGCAGCAGGAACTAATTGAACCCACGTAAACGACAATATAGGCTATAGGCCTGCTATCCGTCAGTTATGCTTAAACCCCGTTTTTAATGCTGCCTAACAGAACATCCAGCTGAACTATAGTTATGAACACTACTTTAATCATTTCCATATTTAATTTTATGCACATATTTAATTTGCGGGAGTGCAGTGAATCATCGGTTTGTCCCGCACCCGCGAACACACCTCTCATCCCGCCCGCTCCCGCAAAGAGCTTTCAAAAGTTGTCCCGCGCCGCACTCTTTTGCGTCGGGACCCGCAGGTCTACCGCGGGAGTGCAGACCTCTACTTTCTATTTATTATCATTTATTTATTGTGATGTATATTATTAATATACCGAAATGTCTGTTTTGTGTATACATATATGTCTGTCTATGCATCCATCAATCCATCCATCTCTCCATCTCTGTCTAAGGAGGGTGGCCGTGCCGGTAAAGCACTGCTCATTAACACCGAGTCCCTGGTGAGCACCGTGCAGGTCCTTAGTGTTGCCGGTAGTGCCGCCAAGGCTGCCCAGGTGATGAGCGTAACCACGGGCGTTATGTCGGGTCTTTTCCTGGCGCTGGATGTCTTTTTCCTGGCCAAGGACTCAGTGGAGCTGCGCAAGGGCGCCAAGACGGAGTTCGCCACCAAGCTGCGTGAGGTCTGCAAGGACCTGCAGGATGGCCTGCTGGAGCTGAACCACATCAAGGAGGAGCTGCAGAAGACCATGGACGGGATCGAGGTGGACGTGGAGGAGGAGAGTGAGAGTGAGGAGGAGGAGGAGGAAGATGATGAGGGTGATGAAGAGTTTTTGAAGTCTGATCCAAAGAAGCTTGCTCAGCTTGAAGAGTAGTCGTGGATGTCTCTGGTGTTGAGTGGTGATGGAGGAACTCTTTCCTACTTTCCCTTTTATTTGACTCCTCTTCTCTTTCTCTCCCTCACACTCACTCTCTCACACACACACATACACAAATTCTTCTTGGTAATGACCCTGTATGTGCTTCCGTTTCAATGAACCTCACTGCCTCACATCACTGAACTGCCAAGCAGAGACAATCTTTGGGACAATGCAAATGGAAACTAAATTCAAAGAGCACACAAAGCCATTTTCTACGCACACATCTTGTGCCATTTTTCATATTTTTCTTTTCCACACACATACTGGACAAACACCACAGTGTTACTCATGCAGTCATAGCTTTCATTGTCTTTGATGATGGTGATTGTTGTAATGAGAGTGGGTGTGGTACTCATGAAGTGGATGTGACATCACTTATGGACTCCAGCCAAAAGTAGTTTCTTAGATAGTGTTTCATGTGACCCTCAAACAGGTCCAGTTTCATTCCAGATCTCTGAATGGAGCCAAAGCAGTCACACACATAGTTAATGTGTTAATCATGATCGTCATAGAAACCAATTACAACATCAAGAAGAAAGGCACAAATATTGCGACATTGTGGAAATTGTAAAGATGGCCCTTCCTAGGTAGAACATCAGCACACTACATCTGCGCAATCACCAGTTTGTCTCTAAAAAAAAACAACAAAAAAAACTTGACATGTCTGAAATGAAACTTTGACCCAGCATTTTTGCTGTGACCAAGTAGGAAGGGACGACAACTTTGTATGATAATTAGTACTCATCATCACAACAATAATTTATATGAAGCAAGACTATACTGTTACGGACTTGTGGGGCACTGGGATAGAGCGTGTGATGTGGATGGTGTTTACCACGATCAGCACTGGTGACACACTTGTGTGTATGAAGTCATACATGAGATGAAACTCCTCTACTTGTGAGGGTTCTGGGTAGGCTAATGTACGTAGGCCTGTCACAGATCACAATAGTCACTGTAGGCCAGTGTTTCCCAAACTTTTTTTCTGGCGACCCACTTTCTAAAAATGACAGACCATCGAGACCTATTTCACTTCAAATCTACCCTGCAACCACCAATATTGTTTTAGGCCACAGGTTCTCCAACTTTTCTATGCCTCCCCCAACCATACATTGCTATAGGATCCCTGCTTTGAACACGGTTGTGTTGCATTTTGAGCACCATCAGCGCGAAAAGTTGGAAATGACTACTGAAAAGATACGTTTTAATGCGCATCCGAGAGTAGGGGAAATTTTCGCATGTTGTGCAGTCGTCATTCGTCAGCATAGTAAGCTGTTCCTGTATTTCTAAAAAAAAAATGTTGTAGGCTACGTTGCGTTGCAGACAAATGGGTCCATAACAATGTGGACGTCAATTCCAATGTAAACAGAAAATAACTCAAGTCGTTATATTGTAGGCTATTGTTGTATTATATTATATTGTATAGTCGTTATATCAGAACAAGAGGCGTTTGCGCAATAGCCGGAAGAATGCGCCTTTACTTTGTTAGCGAGGTAGAAAACGAGAGGAATAGTGTTTAAAATGCCCATTTAAATTGTAGACTATAATGCACTGTTGTCAGAAGTATCAGAAATAAGAATGTGAGGAGGTTGCTATTAACTTTAAAGATTGCATCAGCAATCGAAACTGTATGCAAATTAAATGGCCTTATGTCCGGTCTATGGATGTCTGCTTTAGTTGATAGCGCGGTCACTAGATTTGAATCGGTAAAGTTGAGGAGCTGGTATCTATTAATGTTCGTGCAAATAGGCGGATTCATGTCCCTTGCAGTTTGCAACTGCGAGGTACATGGCAGGCGCCCCACAGAACGGTTTCATTTTGAGAGGTAGATATCCATGCTGGCACCCCCTCTGCGATGCGTTCGTCCCCCAGTTTCATGCGCCAGTTTCATGAGCTTTTATGACAAAACCATGACTGTGGTATTTAACAATCTACATCCTAATAGAAAACTGTTAGCTTTCCTGGTATCAAATGACAAATGGTATCAGTTAGGCCTATAACACAACATAAATTGTGCTGGCGACTGACGTTCTGACTATCCTGTTCAGAAAAAAAGAAATATCGGTGTGAAGTTGTCTGAGGGTGTGCATAAAATGTGCTAATCCATCTGTTTGCGTCCATGTCTATTTGAAGTAGACGAAAAACCACAGGTTACATTACATGAGGGGAAACTATAGTTACACCAGTACGACGTCGGATTTTTCACTGTTATTGCACATTTTTTTGTTGTGCCACATTTATTCCAGTTGTTATATGATGTCCAGATTGTTTGTGTATCAGTTTTTATGTCTTGATTTGTTATTTGTCCAATCTACATTGCACATTGGGTTGTGATTCACTGAAGTGCCTGTTACAGGATGTAGGTTATGTAGATAGAAACAGCTCTGTATTTGTAGTGCCAATTTTTTTTTTTTTTTCTGGTGTAAATTGGGGAGAATTAGTTAAATATCAACACCTGAAAAGCTGAATATGATTTTCTGTTTGTGTATGATGCAAAATGTATAATTTCATAATGTATTGACTTCATTTTGTGGCATCACAACCTCTCAGAGCTATATTTTACTAGATTGTTAATGATTAGGTTTTACTCAAATTACCGTAGAAAGGATTTGCCTGAAGTCACAAGTGAGTAAAGATCCTTATCCTCACTTCTGAAATGGGTTTGAAAATGTAGAAGTAGAAGTTCTGGGAGATGTTCTTTGTGAAGAATCCCATCTTCCTATCCTAAGCAATCATCAGATTAGATTTTTAAATTATTTTTCTCATTGTATGTACTGTATTTTAGCAACTGAAATTTGTACAATGTTTATGTATTTGGAAATAAAAATAAACTGTTGCTATAAATGCTTCATTTTTTTATTGTATGTCTGAGAAAACTTTGACTTTCACATTGTCCACACTCCAGTCAAGCAAAGCAGATTTCTTTAAATGGTTCGGCTGTGGCATGGAGGGGGTTATGCATATGTGCTAGTGTGCTAATATAGCATGCAAACAGTGAGGCATAAAGACAGTGGTACAAGTGGCTAGTGGACAGACAGTACCAAACATGGAGGGGATGAAGAGGCAGACAGACTATGCAGAGAAGTCTATCTCTCCTCTTCCCTTAAGTGAGGCATTGAACAGTTCAATGGCCCTGGGGACAAATGACTTTCTCAGTCTGTCAGTTGAAGCTAGAGACGGTGTCAGGGCTTTTGTTTTTGAAGGGATTGGTACCGTTTGGACCACGCAGTTTGAGAGCGTCTACAGTATGCAAGAAAGTTGGTTTATTTCATACAGTACATGGACATTACTATTTGTGTTTAATGAAGATGTGAAGACCCATTGGTTTATTTCTCTCAAGTAAAAGCGGCCAATGAGGTACAGTTCACTGTAAAAAGTTTCTGTAAATTTACAGAAAGATTCCAACATTATTCACCTGTTTCCTTCAATAAACAGGACTTTCCAGTCATTAGTAAGACAAATGTGTAAAATCAGGCTCCAACACTGTTATTTACCACGCCCGTAATGTTTAAACGTAATGTTTATTCTGGAACACACGTACTTCCCGTTATCTAACGTTACCTTCGAGCTGGTGATGGGAAGCTGTCTGCTGAGAGAAGACGATAAGTTGGAATCATACCCAAACCCATCAACACAATAAGGTGAGTTTATCTGTCATCTTTGACCAGAAATACAACGTTTGAAAGCACACTGGTCATGTTTATACAAGTTGTATAATACAACATCTCTGAATGTTACCCTGCTGAAACGAAGTTAGTAGCAGTGCTATTCAGCTAGCCAAAACCACGCTTTCGCCCTTAAGCCATGTGTTATCGTTATCACTTGTTGATCAAATTTTACGTTTCTCCATTGTAATCTGAAGCCATCTAAAAGTATTGGTATGAGTAGGGTATGCGTAGTTTTTTAAAGTTTAACTCGTGTGATTTACCTGCTATAACACTGTTTGCTAGCTAAGTCTGCTTAGCATCATCAGTTTAATAAACCAGTGGCCAAATAAACAACATGGCACAAACGGATGTAGTGTAGTGTGACTACTGCTTTCAGTGTTTACTTGTATTCATGGATTTCGCCCGTGCTGGTAATTACTAAAAGTTGTGTTAAGTCCTTCAGTTGACAGTTTAGAAAGCTAATGCTAGTTAGTAGCCTAGCTAGCTTTCCATAGCAGAGTTGGTTGCATGACACGTGTATGGTATTCCTCCTGAGTTCATTTGAGCTAGCGGCATGCAACAGGAAGATGTTTACATGTCATATATGTGGGCATCAGTCCACTGCGTCTATTTATGTGAGCCATACCTAAATTCATGACAATATACCCAATATAGACCTTCCATGCTGTGTTCCAGATTGCCAAATTAAAGAGACATGCAGGTCTTGAATTTCCCCTGGGGATCAATAAAGTATCTATCTATCTATCTATCTATCTAGGTCTTTAGACACACATATATAGAAACCATAAACAATGTTGTTTTGATAAGACAGACAATTTCAAAAGCAAGCACCCTCACTTTGCACACACATACACACATTCCTCACACAAACATCTTATCACACCTGCCTCATCACTTTTAATCATTCAACGGCAGACACACATACACACACACACACACACACCTTTCATACTCACCTTGCAGACAACTCACATTCACTCACTCCTTACACACACACACACACACAACACACTCACAGAGATTACATTCACTTTCTCACTCACACACACACACATCATGAAGAGTTGTTCAGTGCCTTTCTTTTCTTTTGCTAAGGGATGTGCGACTGTAGCTGATGTTGAGTCTTCCAAGCCTACCTGTGACTCTGATGATATTACTAGGTATGTTTGTTTTCATTCACTAGAGTAATAATGATCAACATATACATATTTAAATCAACTTTTGAACACTAAATGTTTTTTTTTTTTTCTGTATTGAATTTTGTTTGGACAAAATCCTAAAAGGAATCTAATCATAGTTGACATGTGGATCTATATCTTAAATTGAATATGATAAATTCTTTTTTTTTTCGACAAGGTAATCATCAAAAGTGGATGGTCAGCATTGAATCCTTAATCGTTTGTGAAGGGTCCAACCTCGCCACATTTCTAACAGGGATTATGACATGTTTCTCCACCTTCTATATTCTGAATCTGCAATATCAGGAGGAGGCAGTGTGCACCCTTGAATTCTTCCAGAGGTAAGTTCATGTCACACTTTCGAACCAGAGTTTGTTTTATGCGTGGTATGTATTGGGGGGGTTGTGTAGTAGTCTACTATGTAGTTATAAGCACTACTATGCAGGATTACACCCTCTGAAGAGAGCAATCATGCATAGTACTGCTGTAATAACCACATAACACTATACTTCTACTTTATACAACTGATTAAATCAAATATAAATGCAGTTACAGTAAGTAATAAATGTCAGTTAATTTCATTGTGAGAAAGTGTGTTAACGTTACAAATTCACATCCGATTCATTCACTTTGGCACAATTTTCCTCTACATGAATCCTAGTGTACCCTATCAGTTTTTGTAACTCTCTCTCTCTCTCTCTCTCACAGAAAAAGGCCCAGAAGAAGCCTAAGAACAATCACTAATAAGTAAAGTGAATGTTACTTGATTTCTCATGAATGTTACTTAATTCCCTCCCTGATTATCATTTATACTCATCTCTTACTTTAAATTCTTCTGGACATAATCTGTCAGTTTATTCATTCTCACATGTACACAAGGCCAATGCGATGCAATGATATTGATAATTGATAAATATCTGTGATGATTATTCTGTATCTTATTTGATTTTGAAATAGTACTACTTTAGATAACATGTCTACATTTTACATACATATGTGATACACAAGCCTAATGCGATGTTTTTATTTTCCATGATAATTCTTTTGTACCTTATTTCCGATTTTTGAAATCCAACTAGATCACGTGTCTACATTTTACATTCATACGTGATACACGAGCCTAATGCGATGTTTTTGTTTTTCATGATAATTCTTCTGTACCTTATTCCTTGTTTTTTAAAATACGATTTTCAAAATACTACTAGATAGCGTGTCTACATTTTAAACGGGCCTAATGCAATGTATTTGTTTTCCATTGTAATTCCTCTGTATCCTATTACCTGTTCTTTGAAATCCGATTTTCAAAATACTACTATGTATCTACATTTTACATTCATACATGATACACGAGCCTAATGCGATGTTTTTATTTTCCATGATAATTCTTCTGTGTCTTATTCCCTGATCCTGAAATACGATTATAGTCAGTCTACATGTTCCTGAATTACTATTTACTATTATCTTGCTTCATGTCCCTTCATCTTTCAAAGATTATAAAGATTACTTTACTGTTAGACTGTCAAGTAAGTGCAGTGAAATAAAATATCTGTTAAACTACAAATAAGTAACTGATGTGAAAAAATGGATTTTTATCTTTAAAATGTTGATTTGAGAGTGGATGAACTCAATATATGGAACTTGTTTCCTGTAATTGTAAAAAATTAAAGACCTGTTGTGTAACTAACGTGAAGATCACATTTTTTTCTTGTTACCCAACATGAAAATGATGTTATATACTTAACAGGAATTTAATGTTATGGTAGTCTGCCGTTAAACAACGGGAAGCTCCTGGAAGTCCTGCCAGTTGTTTCCTGTTAATTTACAGGAAATTAATGTTGTTATTTTACATTAACTTAATGTTAAACCAGGGCACCGTTAAATAACAGGAACTTCCTGGAAACTCTGCTGCCAGTTGATTCCTGTTTTTTTACGGGAAATTTTCTTACAGTATTGCTTTCTTGCTGGTATTTTTGTGTTAATAGATGTTAATGCTAGCTTGACAAGGTTGTGTTTGTCCGTGTAATCGTAAGGTTATTTACGCTATGTATGTGGTCTCTATGAGAATGTAATTTATGTTTTCATGTATTTCTGTTTCTGTATGTCTAGTTCTCACGGCACGCCTTTGCACATGTGAATAAATGCCAGTAAATAGTAAAGAACGACTTGGTTTCGTGATTTCGACTTGAGAGGAGTAACAATAGGCATTCAACGTTTATGACATAAGAAGTGGAATATGAACCCGTCCGTGGCTACGCGTAGGCCTATGTTAAACAGATGCTCGATCTCCACAAAGTAAGCTACAGTTAATTCCTTAGCCGTTTGAATACATTTGCGTTTGCGATTGACAACGCGACAGACAACGTTGTGATAAATAGGGTATAATAGGCTACTAATTTTGTTCAAAATTGATACATTCAAATTGACTTTGCAAAGTTGTGTAGGCTACCGCGCCAGTTGAAGTCTGCATGAACAGTTATTGCACAAGCCACTGTTTTGATTTGCTTGCTTAGGGGAGATGCAGGCTGAACCCGTTTGAGGGAGAGAGGCGCAGGGAGAGAATGCGTGCTGTAGCCTAAACATCTCCATGAAATAATAGCCTAGGCTGTCAAGGCTAATCCATATTTTAAATAAGCAATCATGGAGACAATAAGTTAATAGGCTATATGAGTCCTAATGCAGGAATGGACGTTACAGTTATTCAGTAACTGTAACGAATTAATTACATTTAAATTTACCTTTAGACTAGGCCTACTTCGCTTCCCAACAAAGTAACGAAATTACATTAACGCTAGGCCTATATCCCAAACATAGGCCTATTGAACTTAGTTTTGGTGGATGATGGATGGACAGATGTCAGTGCCCTAGCCTAATTTACCCTCGGAAATAATTCGACATTGTCTTTATACAATATATTTAACTGGTCTAGACATGGTGTGGTCTATTGGGTTTCTCGTAATTTCAACATACAGCTTTAAAGAACAATTGATAACATTTTAGGATCAGCGTCATAGGATTCCCACGGTAGCCAGCGTCTGTGACGACACCTAAGCTTATTAAAATGGCGCCCATAGAGTCATAGAACGTACTTCAACATATCCAACGTATTTTCCAGCCAGTAATCCATCTTGCGCGTAGCGCCCTAGAATCTTTGGTAGCAGCTAGCTAAGCACTCAAATTGCCAACCAGCCGCCTTTCGTAGCGATAGCTGGCCTGACGAGGGAAATGGCAAACAATCTCTGGCTGAAACTTAGCCTTCGTTTTGAACTACGTTTGTATGAGTGAATAAATTTGACAATTTTAAGTTTGACCTACCACTTTCTTAGAGCGATGAGGGACAAGTGGGGTTTAAAAATGCCCCCTTGATCTAAGTGGGGAATAAAAGAAAAAGTTTGAGAACCACTGGCGTAAAATAACTTGATTGTAGGCTTAGCTGTTTGTTGCTCAGTTGAACATATTTATCTAACAGCTGTCCCCCTTCTATTTCTGTTAGGTGCCGCTTCACTCTGCTACTGAAGGATCAGGCTGACTGCAACTGCAATGGATGGCAGGAAAACACAGTACACATGAATTTCTAGATGAAGAGTGAATAAATGCACTTGCTTAACTGATAACAAGTTGTCAATGGTTATTTATGCAAGCTTGTGTAGCCTAAACAAGACATACCTAGGCCTAGCCAAATTTATCCTGGCTGTAGATAAAGCAGGATATGAATTTCCCAATATTTTGCCAGATTATAGGCTAATAGTGGTTTACTGAGGTTTAATATCAATTGAAATAGCACTGAAATCACGTTGATCTTTAGTTTGGTTGTAATTTCAACATTGTTTCAATATTCATTTTAGTGGAAATACCATTGAAATCCCATTGATCTGTAGTTAGAATTTCAACGTTGCTTTAATATTAATGAAGGGTGCAAAAGTGATGTAGAATAAATGTTGCAGTGCGATGTTGATTCAATTATTTTAACATTGACAAAGTAATTGTTAGCTGGCTGCAGAATGAGCAGTCATCAACACCAACTGAAAGCCCCGTTTTGCAGGTACAGTAGTCTTGCATTGCATACTCTGAATTACATTTTCCAAAGGCCAGCTTTCATGCTTGTCACAACTTCAGAACGGCTTGACACACATGCTTCAAATTTGGTGTGAACATTTGTATGGAGCATTTTTATGAAGTCAAATGTCAAGGCCAAACCCACCTTGAGTGTGATATCTCAAGAATGCCTGACGGACAAGGTTTTTTGGTACAAGGGTTTGTATGAACGCAAAGATTAAGTGATTCAATGTTTTTTTTTTTTTCAGGAATCTCCCCACCAACATTAACCCAGCAGCTTTCCATCCACTATTGTAATTCCTCTGGCATTACATTTCTAGTTGTCATTGTCTTCTTTGAGCAATAATAACAATATTATCTTTAAAAGTGCTGATAAGGGAGGGGGACTAGTATGCATGAACCGTACTGAGTATGAACATGAGGTCTTAAGACAACTGTCTGACGCTGATTCCTATAGAAAGCTGACTGGTAATCCTACAGCGTCCTTCAAAAGGGAGGTTGACATTTTTGTTAAGGATGGTTTTGACAAACATTACTTAACTGCTTCAGAGAGGGATTATCTCATTACTGACAACCCCACCATTCCAGTAATTTACACATTGCCTAAGGTCCACAAGCAATACCATAAAGTACCTGCTGGTCGTCCCATTGTGTCTAGTAATGGGTCTCTCACTGAGCCCCTTTCTAAATTTATTGATGCACATATTAGACCCCTGGTCACCAACTTACCGTCCTACCTGAGAGACACAGGTGATTTCATAGACACCATTAATAAAGTTAGTCTAGATGAGGTCGACATCCTCTTGGTCACCATGGATGTCACTAGCCCCTAACATTCCCCATGATTCTGGACTCCTAGCGTTAGAGTTCTTTCTGAACACACACACAGAGTGCTATCCTCCCACGTCTTTCTTGACTGAAATGGCCAGATTGGTATTGACTAAAAATTACTTCTTGTTCCAACAATGATTATTTCGTACAGATTCGTGGCACTGCCATGGGTGCCACATTCGCGCATGATTATGCTAATCTGTTCATGGGTTACCTTGAGCATCACCACATCCATGCTGACAATCCATTTCCTGACAACATACTGCTTTACAGGCGCTATATAGACGATTTATTTTTTATTTGGAAGGGCACAGAAGCATATCTTCATGATTTTCATGACTATTTTAAGGCTAAGACTCCCGCAATATTTTAAGGCCATGTGACATGGTGTCACGGTGGTAAGTCCCTCCCCGGCTGACAGAAGTCGGACAGAATTTCTAACCAGCAAGCATTGCGTCCATCCCAGTATGCATTGTGTTCAACTCAGCATGCATCACATCAAGTCAGATCTGCACAGATCTGCCGCAAGTCGAACTCGCCTATTGTATATGGTTTGCACTGATGAAGGTCTGAGGACCGAAACGTTTGTCACATCACTTGGTAGCACATTGGTTGATGGATTAAACACTTCTTTTATTTATTTTTCAACGGCAAACAATGGTGTGCGAGTTTTCTTCCATGACTGCTTATCTGGGAATGTTCAATCTGCTGATTATATATCCGAATATCCATCTATTTTTTAATATTCACTTGCTTATTGTTAATCTTGTTTCCTTATGTTTTTCTATTTTTCATGTGATTTTTTATTTTATTTTATTCATTATCTTGACTACTGTCTATGACTATGTCTACTGTGAGCCTGAGGGCCTTCTTATCTCATGATTCTCTGAGTCTACACTTCAACCTACCTAGCTAAGGGTCAGGTTGATTGACAGAGCTGCCACCAAGTAGACGCAGACTATAAATAGGCGTCACGTCATTGTGTATGGTTTGCACTGATGAAGGTCTGAGGACCGAAACGTTTGTACATCACCTCACTTGGTAGCACATTGGTTGATGGATTGGTTGATGGTAGCACATTGGTTGATGGTTGATGGAACACTTCGTTTATTTATTTTTCAACGGCAAACAATGGTGTGCGAGTTTTTCCTTGATTGACTACTACGTTGCACAAAACTAACAGGGCAGCCGTGGCCTACTGGTTAGCGCTTTGGACTTATAACCGGAGGGTTGCCGGTTCGAACCCCGACCAGTAGGCACGGCTGAAGTGCCCTTGAGCAAGGCACCTAACTGCTCCCCCTCACTGCTCCCCGAGCGCCGCTGTTGTTGCAGGCAGCTCACTGCGCCGGGATTAGTGTGTGCTGTGTGTTCACTGTGTATGAGTGTGTTTCACTAATTCACAGATCGGGATAAATGCAGAGACCAAATTTCCCTCACAGGATCAAAAGAGTATACTTACTTATACTTACACCCGCACGGCCTTGAGTATACGGCGCGAGACCTTACCTGTCTAACCTTCTCTGGTAGGACCCTGTGGCACTAATGAGGCTGATGAGTCAGCCTCTTGGACAATGCCATGGGTATCGGAGAGCATGAAGAACCGGACAGACGTGTGTCATGAGATGCAGGGTCATGTGACTACAGTCGGCTACTAGTAAGGGCACTGTGCACCTGGCAGGGAGCACAAAGAGTCCTTGTGGTTTCATTCAGGATTCTTTTTTTCTTCTATTTACATGTGATCAGTAAACAGAAACATTCAACAAGACATGGCCTTGTAGGTGCAGGTTTATCAGGTTTATTCTGCGTTCAGGAGGGGGACATGAAACAATGTTGCAGTGAGGTTATGGCTGTCTTGATTCATCAACTTTATGAAATCAACCTTACTTTATCTGTAATTCAGAGATTAATTCTCCCTAGTCTTCCCATCCAGATTGACATGCTGCTATTTCCAAAGATACTAATATTTCCCTGAACAGTCTAGTCCTCAGTTTTATGTAGGTAGGCTATCTCTGGGAATGTTATTTTGGTCTGTCAAGAGCCAGTTTTCATGGACAGTTTCCATGGGCATTGCAGTCCTTGCGATTTTGTCATGCCTGCAGAACAGCTACTACTGGATGTGTGAAGGGGATGGCCCTAAATGTTCCTTTACAACAACACATTTCTATGAGTCATGAGATATTAATAAAATTATTATTTTTTTCATGTGAGAAAACAAGGCAAGAATTTCATTGTTAAAATACGGTCGTTCAATTCCTCTGTGAGACACAATTTAGAGCTAAATATATTACTATTCTTCTTCTTCTTCTTCTTATTATTATTATTATTATTGGTGGTATCTGTAGTAGACTCTGTAACATTATATGCAGTTACTGGCAGTAACATTGGTCGTCCTACTTGTAGTGCTTCTTATAGGCTACCTATTATTTGGCACACAAGTGTTACGATTAGGCCTATAAATTGAGAGATTTGACACTGTGCTGGTCTGTGGAATTGTTCATTGTGGATAATCTTCAATACTCGAATAACTCGATTTCACTTCTTTCCATGACACTTTGAGAACCACCCAAAGTCCACCCCTCGCGTACGTATCATGATGTCAACCAAAAATAATGCAACGGGGATGTGACGCAATGTCACACCTGTTAACATAAATAGCGGACCACGGGGAACCACACCTCAGACTCAACATCTAGTGCACTCGGTGAACAACGCGCAGCGAATACAAGCCAAATTGGAATTTTACACATATCCTATATTTAAGCGAGACAAAATCATTTTTGGTAAGATAACTCTTTGTAATTATATAGACTTATGTACCGTTAGTTTGCCTCTCTTTGTTAGCTCGGTATATGTCTTGAATTTCCTCCTTTTAATCAGCAATATTGGATATTAATGAAGTCTGCTTACCGTTTAAGGACATCTTCATACTGTTGCATCCATGTTGGCGTTTTAGACATCACATATATTCTATATAGACCAATGTTGTCCATTAATGCTGTTGCTACGTTCACTATCATCTTAAGTAGGCCTACTGGAATCAATCGGCAGTAGCCTAATAATAGAAAACAAAGTTGTTATAGAACATATACATAGGCTACACCTATGTATAAGTTATATTAAATAGGCCTAATATATTTTGGAATTAATAATAATAATAATAATAATAATTTAATTTTCCTTCACAGAGATATGGATAGACTTTTCCGCATTCTTCTTGGACTGTGTGTGATGCTGGCCGCGGCGCAGGCGTCCAATGTTACTGTGTCCACACTCGATGTAAGTTTTTGTCTGATTTGTCTTCTATTTACATTCATGTTTTCCCTAATGCTGTAAATATGCGCTACTGGTATACTCAGAAGTGTCTTAAAAGACATGTTTCGATTTAAAAAAAAGAAATCATATAGGCCTTCAAGCAGAAATGCCATATCTCGGTGTTACATTTCTTTCTGATTATTAAATGTCGTAAATCTATTTTTCTTTCTCAGACGACCGTGAACAACTCCACGTGTGGGACAAGTCGCGCATGTTTCTCTGATCCAGTGTCCTGCAACCCCGCGACGGATAGATCATGTCTGTTCGTCTCCACAAAGTCCAATGGCAGTAGCAACCTGAATTTTGAACTCCGTGGAGAGTCCCAGGGGTACATCGCCGTAGCTCTATCAACTGACATGAACGCGGTAAGGAGGCCTCCATTCCCCTTCTTCTGCATGCATATCAGATACGTCTTTCAAGTGAACGTGTGAATTCATGGGTTTCCTCCATGGGCGTAGATTTGCGTGGGGAGCGAAGGACGTGTCCACACCAATGTCAAATTACGACTGAAATGTCCCCACCAATATTCAGGTTGAAATGAGGGGGAGCGCTCACATGCGCTACACAAAGAGTTAAATCATTTCTCACTTCAGTGCTGCGAATCATCTCGTACAGATCTTGTAATGTGCAGTAGCCTATAATGGTAAATCACGCTGATTTGAAGTTACCTAACTACCAGTGAGCCGCAATGTCCTGCGCATGGCGCAGCGCTTCACTTTTTGACATTACAAGGCTATGAAGTGCGTCCATATTAACACATTCTTCTCTGTTGAACTCCTCGAGAAGTAGGCTAGGCCTACTCATCACACATGTGTCACATGAAAGAGCCTTTTCTCAGCTTTCAAATGGTGCTAGCCACGATTTGCTGTGATAAACAGTTTGCGAGAAAAATAACTTCAAGATTTTTAATAATTATTCTCTGCGCCCATGCATCTACACATACATTCATCTCCGTGGAATATCGTACACACTCTTCACGCAACACATGACAAACCATATATCAGAAAAAACAGCAGACCTTACCGAACACAAAGGTGTAATGCATTCCCGTGTATAGTTAGCTGTTCCAGACTAATCCGGTTTTGAAATAAATTGTAGCAAAATTCAACATGGTCTTTCGGCTTTAAGCATTTCTTAAAACTGAGCTGTGCTTACATCACCTAGATATCTGTAAATATTAGAATCAGATAATATACAGGCAGCTCATGGTTAAGTGTTTGTCAATGTAGCCTTAATGATTTCTTTTCACAAATGCTAAGCATGCATGTATTTAAGTTTCTTAAAACTGAGCTGTGCTTAAATGGGTCAATGCATGATTTCATAACAGACCAAATAGAAAATAAATGTTACATGTTAAATATAGCCTATATATATATAGTAGGCTACACAGTATAGTTAGATAAAGTTGGACAGCTCCAGAACTCACAAATGATTGTCTTAAAGGAGCCACACCACTTGTATGACACTATGGCATATGAATGCTGTTCTATTGACCTTTAGTTTTGTTGCTACTGTGCAGGCCAATTATGAATTCGGTCCAACATTGGTGGTAGGTTTAGCACATTTTAATCATTTTATACTGTATCTATAGTGGCTGGTAAAAGAGTTGAGTGGCTTTTTGGCTTCATCACATCCCTTTCCACAGGTGTATAAAATCAAGCACCTTGATTGTCAACGCAGACTGCATGGTGCTTGATTAATACACCTGTGGAAAGGGACCAGATGAAACCCATGGATAGGCCTACCTACGCAAAGCTGCGCACATGTTTTTCTCATCCAACACCCTCTATTATGAGTAGAGAAGAGGATTCACATTCACCATTGTGGATTTTGTTCAATAAGCTAGACATTGATGTGTAGTGTTTTTGTTATTGTTGTCAAACACTTAAACACTTGGTGTTTCCTACAGGGAGGCAACGACAAAACCTACATTTGCGCTAACATCAACTCTACTGTCCTGTTTGTCTTTGCCCTGCTGAACAACAACACACTAACCACTCAAAGTGACGTAGTGAGTACAAAACAATATTAAATCACATTTATTAATTTACAATGTATTAATAATGTATATATCAACTATACCGGATTAAAATGTGACCCCTATCTCTTTGTCTCCATAGTCAAGCATTGCTAATGTCAGTGGTTCAATCAATCAAACCACCATTCAGTGTGTGTTTAACGTGTTTGGCCTGAACGCAACATCCCGTGCCAATGCTGCAACCACCTTTTCAATTGTACTGGCCAATGGGACTGTTTATGCTAATGGTAAATATACAACACACACACACTTTTTTTTCTATAACCTACAGTTTTTGTACAGAGCCATGTTGTAAGTGATATCACCACCAAACTACAGACCATAGCATTCAACCCATTCTCATGTAAATCCACAGGTTCACTTTCAAACCCGACTGTGCGAACAGTCACTGCACAGCTAGACCTGTCCAACGTCAATAGCACCAACACAGCAACAACAACTCCTAGCACAAACTCAACAAACGCCTCCAATGTCACCACCACCACCACCACCACCACCACCACAACAGCCTCAGGGGCCAACATTTCTCTGCAGCACGGTCTTTCACAAGGTAAGAGTCTCTATCTGTCCACTTCCTCTATCTAGCCAGTTACGTGTTGCACTTGTGGTCCAAAGGTATGGAAGCCAGTGTGAATTTATCCTTCCCACAAAATTTGAGGTCTGTGGCTGGAGTCGCTCCATTATATAAGTATAAGTAAGTAAGTGTGTGTGTGTATATATACATATACACTCTTTTGATCCCGTGAGGGGAAATTTGGTCTCTGCATTTATCCCAATCCGTGAATTAGTGAAACGCACACAGTGAAGTGAAGCACACACTAATCCCGGTGCAGTGAGCTGCCTGCAACAACAGCAGCGTTGGGGGGGGTTAGGTGCCTTGCTCAAGGGCACTTCAGCCGTGCCTACTGGTCGGGGTTCGAACCGGCAACCCTCCGGTTACAAGTCCGAAGCGCTAACCAGTAGGCCACGGCTGCCCCTCCACTGTGAAATCTATATGCCTGGTTAAGTTGTGTTCTGGCCAATCAAACGTTTGGGTGGGCTTTATACGTTTGTGTGCAGATGAGCAGTCATCCACGTTGTCTGAGCTCCCTTGAGTTGATTTTGTTTACAACAAAGTCGCTGCCGCTGGATAAGCGAAACATTTAGATTCCTGAGTTGATGTAAATTATTTTTCTCAATCAAATCAATCACTTTTTTTTTCACACAGCTGTATTGATCCTCCTCGGTATCCTGGCCATCGGGATGATGTGAGCTGTGCTGAGACAATGCACTGGATCGTCACTATATGATGGTTATCATCGCCATTTCACTCTAGCCATTCTATTTAATGAGGTGTGTGTGTGTGTGTGTGTGTGAGAGATGATGGACATAACCTTGAGGTGACTTGCATCCACTTACTGTACTTAGACTAAGCAGACTGTGTGTGTGTGTGTGTGAGAGAGGGGAAAAAAGAGACTGTGTCTAGAAACATGAAGCCATTGATTGGTGGACAGTTACATAAATATGTTTTTAAAAAGATTTATTTTTCTGTCTTTTATAATAAATAAATATTATCTCTTGATATTAACATGTGTTGTTACACATCATGGACAATGAATCTCATCCCCTACACAGTACACTGGCAAAACAACAAAGTGTTTATAGTTGGCGGTTTCGCCAACTCAGTTGCAGTAAGGACAGATATAAGAAAACCTTCTTACCCACAGCAATAGCACTTTACAACGACTCTCCTTTGAGTAGAGAGAGAGACAACCTATCTTTTATATCTAATATGGAGGCAATTGTCTTGATTTGTCTTATTAGGCAGTTACACTTGTAACTGCCTAATTTCTTGTTGTAATGTAATGTATGTGGACTATATATGTGCGTGTGTGTGTGCTTGCTGTATGTTCTTAAGGCTGCTGAAAGAACTGAATTTCCCTGTGGGATAATTAAAGTATATCTATCGCTATCTATCTATCTATATATATATATCTAATGGATGCAGACTGTTTTTTTTCTTTCTTTCTTGGTAGTTTTTAGTGGTTATCTGAAACAGCCATACTCCTTCCATTTCTAAACTCTGGAAAACATAGCATAATAATCTCTGGTTCAGTGTTACCTTGAAATCATAGCTGTAAAAGATACCAATTACTTCACATTAGAAGAAATTGAATGACGGCAAAAGTTCCCTACAGAGATGGGGCAAATAAGGCTACCTGGGAAATTTAGTTAAAACTCAAATATATGAGGTATAAAACTAGTGTTATACAACATGCCAGCATGAAAATGCTACTCTGCTAAATTGAAGAACCCCCAATTTATGTGAAAGTGCGAGTAACAACCACATTGATTATTTTATGATGTCTGTTATTCAGACTATCAGCCATGCTAGAGTCAAGGTGGAGGCATTGCACCAAGAATAGTTACTCAGTCAGATAAAACAGTTTTCAGGTCTAGCTCCAAATTACCTCAAGGAACTAATTACCCCCTACTGCCCACCAAGACTTTTCCTAAGTGCAAATCTTGTAATGCCAAGAATATCAAACAGCAGTGATGTGGACGAGACCGCCTATGCCGTGTCCGAGTCAAGACCGAGTCTTTGAAGGGTTGAGACTGAGTCCGTTGGTTTTCAAATACAGTCGAGTCCGAGTCAAGACCGAGTCTTTGAGGAAGCAAGTCCGAGTCGAGACTGAGTCCTTTAGGAGTCGAGACCAAGACCATAAAAACATGTCAGTTTTCATATTCTAGATTTAATATCACTCCAGTTAATAATCAACAGATAGGCCCAGGCTTGGAATTTCACCATTTTAGGGGCAAGGCCCCTTGGCCTCCAGTTGTATTTAGCCTATTCACAGCTGTAGACCAGCATCACTGTATGAAACATTACAAAAACATGAAACATGATATATTATTAAATAAAAATGTAAATCATCTGATCATCTAATATTTACAGATATCTAGGCTATATTTAATATTCATATTTATTTTATATTTGGCCTGTTATGAAATCATGTATAGAAACAATTTAAGCACAGCTCAGCTTTAAGAAAGTCAAATAGCCAAGATGCATTCTTAGCATTTTTTGATCATTAAGGTTCCTTTCACAAACTCTTAGTGAGCTGTAGCCTATATCCTCTGATTTTAATATTTACCTATATCTAGGCAATATTTGTAACATTTATTTTGTATTTGGCCTGTTATGAAATCATGTAAAACGAATCATGTAGAACGAAACCTAAAGACCAAAGTTGGAGACATGAATGTAGACCTTGCTTGCTGCAAATTACATGTTTAATTTAACCGGAATACTCTGGAACGGATTACTGTACAGGGGACTGCTTTACACCTTTGTGTTCGGTAAGGTCTGCTGTTTATTCTGATATATGGTTTGTCATGTGTTGAACGAAGGGTTCGTGAAGTATTCCAAAGAGATGAATGGGTAGGGAGATGGGCATAGAACCTTTTGTAGATGTTATGATTAAATTTAATAATATTATTTACTTTTCTCGCGAACCGTTCACCACAGCAATATAGCGGCTAACATCGTAAAAAAAGCTGAGAAAAAGCTTTTTCATGTGATGTGATACATGTGTCTGTGTGAAGAGTAGAGTACTTAACGATCGTGAGTAGGCCTAGGCTATTTCAACTGAGAGGAATGGGTGAATGTGGATGCACTTTTGAATTAATTTGCGCTATGATGCTAAGATTATTTTGACAGGCCATAGGCTAAATAAAAATCGCTATTAAACGGACGCAAAGCAGAATATTGAAAGAAGGGGGCACCAAAGCCAGTGGCCTGTAAACCTCTGATTTTCAAAGGGGCATTACGGCCAACGCAAGGGGCAACGACGTGGCCACCTTGAAATTCCTACCCTGGTTAGGCTTACAGATGGCAGTATCTTTGCATTGCACCATGGGATGTCATTTTCAAATAATGCCCGCCAACATTGCATTTTAATATTATTGTCGTTATGTGTTTTGTGGGTTTTTTATATGAACATAAAAAAAATGCGTTGGTCTCAAAGACTCGGTCTGAAATTACGAGTCCTTCTCCTCCCACTGTGGTCCGAGACCGAGTCAAGACCGAGTCTTTGAAGGAACAAGTCCGAGACGAGTCCGAGAAAGCAGAAATCGGTCTCGAGACCGGGTGGAGGACAGTACAAATGACATGTCACCATACTTGGATCTATCGTCTATTTTAATCAGTGTCGTTGTTTGTCACAATTTAAAAATACCCTCAAGCCGAATTACATTATAATTGTGACATTAGGTCGCAGGCCGGAATTGGGCCGGACGGCCCACGGGCCAGGAGTTTGAGACCCCTGTAATGTAGAGGGACACTTGGCTGTGTCTGGATTCAGGAACTGATAATAAGACCCCAAATAATATCAATGTGAAACCTTTTAAAACAAACACGATAAGTTGTGTTTTGAATCCACAGCCGAATTTAAATTGATTTTGGTCTCTGATACTAGGAGGCTGAAGCTCTAATGAGTGATGACAGATTGATATTTTATTTTGTCTCTTGTTTTCTTTTACTTCATTGTGCTCATTTTTTGTCATGCTTTTTTGTTTATTTTCTAGCCTTTTTCCCTTTTATCCATCTTGTAGTCCCTCAACCTATCTCTCTTTAAATTCATGCATCTCTCTCTCTCTCTCTCTCTCTCTCTCTTTCTTTTTTCCTATTTCCTTCCTTCTCATACCCTGCCTCTCTCATTTAACTTCCTCTTCTTACTATCTTTCCTGCTCATCCCCCACCCTTTTCTCTCACTCTCAACCCTCTCCTCCCTT
Organism: Alosa alosa; assembly: GCF_017589495.1. NCBI lineage: Eukaryota > Metazoa > Chordata > Actinopteri > Clupeiformes > Clupeidae > Alosa > Alosa alosa. Next base: position 15,761,683 of record NC_063212.1, read on the forward strand.
TCTTCTCCTCTTCCTGTCTCTCCCTATGCATCCCTCTCTCTTTCTAGCTTCCAGTGTTGCTAGCTAGCATCTGTGTCACAAAGACTGAGAAGTAAAGCCTCATCACCCCTCGTCTCAAGTGTTGAGATTAGTTGAAATGTTGTTGTCCAATGGTTATTTCAGCTGCTTCAAGTTTCTGAATTTCATTAAAAGATGCTCTAAGCGATGCTGGGTAACGTCACTTCTGTTGACTTTCAAACAAAACAGAGAGCTAGCTCGCTACTTCCTCGCCCTCCCTCCCGTGCTGTTCTCGTGCATCTTGTCTGTGATTTGCTGGAACAGTTTGTTATGTTTTTATGGGCTACGTTTGCCCAGGTTGTTTTTGTTGCCGTTTTTGGAGCCTGGGCTGTCCACAGAGATCACGTTTTTTTTACAGTGTATTCAGGACACAGACAGCTAGCGGTTGGTTAGGTAATGTTTGCAGTAAGTGACATAAAATGTTTTAGCCTAGAAAACGCATGGCATCGCTTAGAGCACCTTTAACATTGGTCTATCCTTGCTAAATCACTCCTGGCCTCTTCCAGTCTGAATGAGGCTGAAGCATCCTCAGCTGTGTTTCAGTTCTTCTGAACATCTCTGCAGACATCCCAAGTCTCCCGGAAGTTCCGTGAGTCTCCCGCATATTGATAACGGTTCCCTGACGCCCGCAAATTAGATAAAATCTCCCGGAATCTAGAGCGAGCGATGAAGAGCGTGCACGCGAGAGGGAGACCTAAAATCGCGTTTGCATCTGAGTGTAGCACACATACGACAGGGGGGGAGAGAAAGGGGTGGTGCGTGTGTGTCTGAGCTCATCCAAGATGGTGCTTTCAGGTTGTCTCGTAAATCCGCCGCCCGAGTTGGAAAGTGTAAATTACCCAGCTTTCTTGCGGCATTTTGGGCAGACACGCCCACTTTACCTCGGAGTACTTGAGGGTACCCTGAGGTGGACGTACGACCTTACAACAAACATGGCTGCGCCCATAGTTGAGATGAGATGGCATGTATTTTTTTGGCATATGTACTGTGTTGATCATTTCAATGTTGATGTAATGCTCTTACACACTAGATTACATTGCTGCTTCAATCCGGTCACCAATTCATGCATTGCACAGTCTTGCTGTGCCTGCAATACAATGTAACAATTTGTTTTCCAGCCGTTTAGCTAGAGGCTACATGTAGCACAAAACAATAACAATGACTAGCCTCCTGCTAATGCCCCTCGTGGCTCGGGAGAAAGGCGTTCCTAACGGCTCCCACACACAGCTGCGTGCATCGCGTTGCTGGAGACGCATCCCATTCACTTTAAATGGGCTCACGTGATCCGTTGCCGAACTGAATTGTGGGTCCGTCACATCGTGTTTCTCCCGCTGCTCGCGTTGAGGAGTTCAGCTGTTGCTGCACAGACAGACGGCACCGGCCAATCAAGCCAATCTACGGACGGACCAACCAATCACATTACGGTTTTACTTCAAGTCATTTGCATAGCTACCGTCGGGAACACCCACTGGAATGCGTTGACGGAACGCAGCTGTGTGTGGGAGCCGTAAAGCCCCTCGTTCCTACATGTTGTACGGGTGGGTGTACGATGATTTACGAGACAACCCGAAAGCACCAATAGAGCATCTCCATCCTAAAATCCAGTTTCGCTAAATCAACCAATCAGTTTTCAGTGTAGGCGGGCATTTTATCTCTTTTCTCCCGAACTAAATCAGTTCAGTGTATCTAGGAACAGGAGAGCCACGGCAGTCAGTGCCCCAAAAAAAGGAAAATGTAAGACCCATTTCAAAGTGTACCCTTAAAGAGTAATAAGAGTAAAAAATAAGAGTAAAAGAATAAGAGTAAAAAATAATGCTAGGCCTAGTTTTGCACGCTGCACTGTTTGTAACAGTGTTAGTATTGCCCATGTTGAGGTGAGTTTAACTAATGTCATGTGCATTATTCAGGCCTATACTAGATGGCTAGTTGCCAAGGCTACATGAAAAGACCAAACTGCAAGATCTACATATTTTATAGGCCTTCCTATAGGTTTTTTTTTTTAGTATTGTTATTTATTTATTGTATTTATTTATTTAAATGGGGGATATCTGAAGCCAGTTTGTCTACTAACAACCATCATTAGAGATGCGTTTCGTTTGGAGCGGCATACTGGTAGGCTATCAAAAGCATAACATTTTCGGTTTGGTTTAGGATTTAATTTACTTTTGGACTGTTTGATTATATTGCTAAATGTTGGGACTGATGGGCACTGAAATCTGGGAGATATTTGATGGTTCACTGTTATGTTTCATGCAGTTGAAAAAGTGTCAGGATTTCCACCGTTGTTTATTGCGAGACAAGGCAGCCATTCATTGAATAGGGGTTGTACTGTAAATAGAAAAATTTGCATAGCCAAGTAGCCTAAATTGAGTTATTGTTTAATTATGCATGATTTAGTAGGCTACTTTTTATTAAATTCGTAGGCTGAAATGCCTTGAGTCACGCAACAATTGTGTTTAAATGTAGTAGGCTTCAGCCTCTGGCAATTAGCTTGAAAGGGGCGGCAAGACAATGAGCTTGAGAACGTGTGTTGGAGACCCATGGTAGGAAAACGACTTTATTAATCCAACCAACAATATAATAAAATATTAAGAAGAGGTGTTATTTAATTGACTTAAATCGAAGCAATGTCTTTTAGTGCTGGTGGACTGATGGCAATTGTATGTTATGTATGTTATATGCAAATACGGGTAGGCTACCTGCCTTTATTCGTCCGGCTATAAATAGAATCAATCCCGGGCATAATTTGAGGATTTATGGTAGCCTAGTCTCCTGCTCAACATGACATTATCTGTTATGTTTATTGATAACAAACTCTACTAGCCTACTGATCAACTCGTTTTCACTAGCCTAACTATAAAATACAAGTCTATCCCCAATGTTTTTGTTCTACGACATTTATTTCAAACATAATTTCAAGACACAAATTGGATACTTCAGTTACCTTGGTGCATAAATCCCAGAGAGTAGGCTACCACACCCCAGAGTGATGGGCGTTTCTTACGTGTTCAGTGTGGGGTATAAACAAGCTGAGAATTTAGCGGTGTCACGTCTGCCTGTCACAGACGTGGGGAGCTCTTTGTAGCTTGGGATAATGTGGTACAGTTACAGTAGCAGTATTTTATTTTACTTCTTATGTAATATATATATTATTTTCAATTTTATAAATGCTTTGTTTAAATGCTGTTGGAACAAATAGTAGTTGATTATAAAGGCAACTTTCTGTTGCAATTTTCTGTGTGTTCTGGACTGGTAACTTGTTAAGCCAACATGTTCTAACGTTGCATAAATATTAACTGCAAACACAGAGTGGAGAGTTGATTTGGTTTATACCAGACAATTTAGATACTGTAGGCCTAACTAGGCTAGGCTTGATCATGTAGTCTATGTTTGGATCATAGGCATGATGATTCATTCATGGCTTCATAAAATATCAACATCATGTTGCTTTTAGAGTATTCTACCATTGGCCCAAGTAGTGTGAAATAAATCTAAAATAAATGAATAAAAGTAGAATTGCACGTAGCAAGAAGCTGGTCTGAGGGCAGATCTGAAAGTGGGCCAGAGGTGGCGATCCGATATCTGGAAATCTGATCTCACTATGGGTTTGTGTTCATGATGGGTATCGGAGAGCATGAAGAACCGGACAGACGTGTGTCATGAGATGCAGGGTCATGTGACTACAGTCGGCTACTAGTAAGGGCACTGTGCACCTGGCAGGGAGCACAAAGAGTCCTTGTGGTTTCATTCAGGATTCTTTTTTTCTTCTATTTACATGTAATCAGTAAACAGAAACATTCAACAAGACATGGCCTTGTAGGTGCAGGTTTATCAGGTTTATTTTGCGTTCAGGAGGGGGACATGAAACAATGTTGCAGTGAGGTTATGGCTGTCGTGATTCATCAACTTTATGAAATCAACCTTACTTTATCTGTAATTCAGAGATTAATTCTCCCTAGTCTTCCCATCCAGATTGACATGCTGCTATTTCCAAAGATACTAATATTTCCCTGAACAGACTAGTCCTCAGTTTTATGTAGGTACGCTATCTCTGGGAATGTTATTTTGGTCTGTCAAGAACCAAGAAAACAGCCAGTTTTCATGGACAGTTTCCATGGACATTGCAATCTTGTCATGCTCGCAGAACAGTTACTACTGGATGTGTGAAGGGGGTGGCCCTAAATGTTCCTTTACAACAACACATTTCTATGAGTCATGAGATATTCATGAAATTATATATTTTTTCATGTGAGAAATGAAGGCAGGAGTTTCATTGTTAAAATAAGGTCATTCAATTCCTCTGTGAGACACAATTTAGAGCTAAATATTTTACTATTATTATTGTTATTATTATTGGTGGTATCTGTAGTAGACTCTGATTGTAACATTATATGCAGTTACTGGTAGTAACATTGGTCGTACTTGTAGTGCTTCTTATAGGCTACTTATTATTTGGCACACAAGTGTTATGATTACATAAACTAGATGTACCGCAGAGCGGTACAAAATATGACTGCCGCCCAGTCCAGCACATTTTTTCCACAAAAATAAATTACGCTTGTCAAATTGTGGTCATGTCCTACTTTGTTCCTTTTTTTGTGTTTGTAATTGAGTGTGTGCAGAGTGTGTGGTTGTTTTTGTGTATATGTGTGCTTCTGTGTGTGTTTATTGAGTGTGTGTGCCTGCATTTAAGTTAGTTTTTTTGTGTGTGTGTGTCTGTGCATGCGTGTATGTAGGTGTGTATGTATGTGTGTGTGTGTGTGTGTGTGTGTGTGTGTGTGTCGCGCGTTTCCAACGGGGGGGGGGGAATCGACGGATCAAACGGATCAAAACGAAAACGGATCAAAACGAAAACAACATGGTTCCATACTATATCCTTGTGGGGCTATGCCCACCAAGTTTCGGCTATAATTGAGAGATCTGACACTGTGCTGGTCTGTGGAATTGTTCATTGTGGATAATCTTAAATAAGTGAAGCCTGGACGTAACTCGATCTCACTTCTTTCCATGACACTTTGAGACCCACCCAAAGTCCACCCCTTGCGTATGTATCATGATGTCAACCAAAAATAATGCGACGGGGATGTGATGCAATGTCACACCTGTTAGCTTAAATAGCGGACCAAAGGGAAGCACACCTCAGACTCAGCACCCAGTGCACTTGGTGAACAACGCGCAGCCCATCTGTGGAGCGAATACAAGCCAACTCAGAATTTTACACAAATATTTAAGCAAGACAAAGAATAATTTTTGGTAAGTGAACTCTTTATATAGACTAGTTATTCTGGTAACGTTAGTTTGCCTCTATTTATTAGCTCGGTAAATGTCTTGAATTTCCTCCCTTTAATCTGCAATATTGGATATGAAGTCTGGTGACCGTTTAAGGCCATCTTCATACTGTTGGCTCCATGTTGGCGTTTTAGATATCATATGGTAATGTTGTCCATTTATGCTGTTGCTACGTTAACTGTCATCTTCATGGGATCAATCGGCAATAGCCTAATAATAGAAAACTAAGTTGTTAGAACATATACATACACCTATGTATAAGTTATTTTAAATAATATAGAATTGTGGAAATAATAATAATAATACAATGTTCCTTCACAGAGAGATGGATAGACTTTTCCGCATTTTTCTTGGACTGTGTGTGATGCTGGCCGCAGTGCAGGCGTCCACTGTTACTGTGTCCACACTCAATGTAAGTTTTTGTCTGATTTGTCTTCTATTTACATTCATGTTTTCCCTAATGCTGTAAATATGCGCTACTGTAGGCCTACTCAGAAGTGTCTTAAAAGTAGGGCTGTCAATCGATTAAAAGAAATTAATCTAATTAATTACATACTCTGTGATTAATTAATCTAAATTAATCGCATATATAATTTTTGCTGTGAAAGTATTTTAAATATTTAAATTCAAATGAATCATTGAATAATCAGCATTAGTGACATGAAAGTTCAAAAACTCTTTTATTATTATTTTCACTGTTCAAATAATTGCCATAATAATCTATGATATGACCTAATATGCTGAGGAAATAAATTCAAAATAAAATCCTTCGGGAAGAAGTTTTTTTTTCACATACTGTACAAGGCATTTCAGGCCACAGATATTACCTTGGGGACACAATGAAAATAAATTACCACTCCCCTCAATGTCAACACTTATTTCTTTGCATTGATGTGCGACTATAGAGTTGATGAACTCCGGTGATATGCAAATTCCTTGCTGCAGACATTGCAGAGGACTTTATTTTCAACACTTTATTTTTTATCAACACCATCAGGCCGTTTTTTAAAAGTAAATGTTCCAATCAATGATCCAGGCAGCACGATTTTCTTCTCTCTTCATTTTACAGTCTAATTTTTACTGACTAGAACAGCTCGGGGTCAAAGGTCATACGGAATCGATTAATCTGCACTAATTTTTTTAATCAGTTATTTTTTCTCAAATTAATTAATCGAAATTAATCAGTTATTTTGACAGCTACTTAAAAGACATGTTTCGATTAAAACAAAGAAACCATATTGGCCTTCAAGCAGAAATGCCAACTCTGTCTTGCAATTCTTTCTGATTATTAAATGTCGTTAAAAATCTATTTCTTTCTCAGACGACCGTGACCAACTCCACCTGTGGGACAAGTCGCGCATGTTTCTCTGATCCACTGTAGTGTTAATTTCGTCAGACGAGACGAGAGGAAATATGTTCGTCAACAACCTTTTTTTTCATGACTAAGACGAGACGATGACGAGACGGCAGTAATGTCCTGAAACACTGACTAAGACTATCTTAAGATGCATTATTGTTGACGAAAAAAGACTAGACTAAAATGTTTTGCATGAAATAAAAACTAAGATAAAATCTCTCTTCATTTTCGTCTACAAAATGAGAAGACAGAATATCTAGCTGTTACGTTTTCAAAATATTCGAATGAGTTCATACGCAGCTTTCCTGTAGGCTAGTCACGTGCTGTTGCTGCAACCCTGTGGCTGCAACACCTAAACTACATGGAACAAGAACACTGGAGATTTCTGCCAGAGTTAGCAAGCTAACTACCTAAGCTTTATGCCACAATGCTACATACCCAGAAGTTGAAGCTTCTCTCATACAAATTAACATCCCCAGAATGTCCATACGAAAATGTTCATCATGTAATGTCAACTATTTAACTAGTTAGACTGATGATGCAAAGTTTGCTAGCAAGTAAGCTAATATGGAAAGTTAAGCTAGCAAGTTAGCTATGGCTAAGACGGAGAGTCTGTTTGGGGAATGTGTTGTGTTTAGCATATCGCCATCTAGCTTGTAGGCGGAGTAAAACATTAATACTTTGGCCTATAACAGTGTTTCTCAAACCTTTTCAGTTTCAGGACCACTTAACTAACCCTATCTAAAAAAAAAAAGATTAGACCTACTTCAACAGTAGCCTATAATTAGTCTACACAATAGGCCTACTGAACCACCTTGCTTATTGTCTTTGTACTTTGCTTATTGTGTGGATTCATACTGTATGATTTAAACTGGTATATCTTAGTTGCAGAACTGTTTTTACATACAAGTTGGTTCAATATTGCAAACAACTCATCTATATTATATTTTACCACGTCTGCTCGCGGACTACTTGGGATACCTTGCGGACCACCAGTGATCCCCGGACCACACTTTGAGAAACACTGGTCTATGAATATGACAGTGGTCCAGTCAAATCTTTTACTGTCTATGGTCAAATCCCAGCCGAGCTATAACTGTAGCTCGACTTACCTGTGCATGTAAACATACTGACTGACAAAAAATCAGAATGAGTAATTATAACAGACGAGTAGCCCTGTGGACACACAATATTGTTGGAAAATTGAGATGTGTGAAACACTATTTGACTCAAATGGTAATCAGAAATAATTTGTTATCAAAAAAAGACTAAAATGTGTTGACTAAAACTGACTAAGACTAAGATACTTTTAGTTTTCTTTTGACTAAAACTAGACTAAAATGACGAGACTTTTAGTCAACTAAAACTTGACTAACAAAAATGATATTTGAATGACTAAATATGACAAAGACTAAAAAGGACATTTCGTCACAAGACTAAGAATAAGACTAAATTAAAAATAGGTGACAAAATTAACACTAATCCAGTGTCCTGCAACCCCGCGACGGATAGCTCATGTCTGTTCGTCTCCACAAAGTCCGATGGCAACGGCAACCTGAATTTTTGAACTCCGAGGAGAGTCCAGCGGCTACATCGCCGTAGCTCTATCAACTGACGACAGTGCGGTAAGTAGGCCTACATTTCCCTTCTTCATGCATATATCAGATAGGCTACGTCTTTCAAGTGAACGCGTGAATTCATGGGTTTCATCACATCCCTTTCCACAGGTGTATAAAATCAAGCACCTTGATTATCAATGCAGACTGCATGATGCTTAATTAATATACCTGTGGAAAGGGGCCGGATGAAACCCATGGATAGGCCTACCTTCGCAAAGCTGCGCACGCATGGTTTTTTTCTTTCTTTTTTTTTCCTTCTCATCCAACAACCTCTTATGAGTTTGAACCGGATTCACATTCACCATTGTGGATTTTGTTCAATACATTGATGTATAGTGTTTATGTTCTTGTTAATTCCTACAGGGAGGCAACGACAAAACCTACATTTGCGCTAACAACAACTCTGCTGTCCTGTTTGTCTTTGCCCTGCTGAACAACAGTGCACTAACCACTCAAAGTGACGTAGTGAGTACAAAACAATATTAAATCACATTTATTAATTTACACTATTCATATTTTATATATCAACTATACCAGATAAAAAAGTGACTCCTCTTTGTCTCCATAGTCAAGCATTGCTAATGTCAGTGCTTCAATCAATCAAACCACCATCCAGTGTGTGTTTGATGTGATTGGCCTGAACGCAACATCCCGTGCCAATGCTGCAACCACCTTTTCAATTGTACTGGCCAATGGGACTGTTTATGCTAATGGTAAATATACAACACACACTTTTTTTTTTTGTACAGAGCCATGTTGTAGGCCTAAGTGATATCTCCACCCCACTACAGACCATAGCATTCAACCCATTCTCATGTAAATCCACAGGTTCACTTTCAAACCCGACTGTGCGAACAGTCACTGCACAGCTAGACCTGTCCAACATCACTAGCACCAACACAGCAACAACAACTGTTCCTCCTAGCACCAACTCAACAGACGCCTCCAATGTCACCACCACCACTGCCACCACCACAACAACCTCAGGGGCCAACATTTCTCTGCAGCACGGTCTTTCACAAGGTAAGAGTCTCTATCTGTCCACTTCCTCTATCTAGCCAGTTATGTATCCACGTGTTGTGCTTGTGGTCCAAGGTAAAGGTAGTCTGGGAGCCAGTGTGAATTTATCCTGCCCACAAAATTTGAGGTCTGTATCTGGAGTCGCTCCATTGCGAAATTTATATGCCTGGTTAAGATGTTTTCTGGCCAATCAAACGTTTGGGTGGGCTTTATACGTTTGTGTGCAGATGAGCGGTCACCCACATTGTCTGAGCTCCCTTGAGTTGATTTTGTTTACAACAAAATCGCTGCTGCTGGACAAGCGAGACGTTTAGATTCCTGAGTCAATGTAAAATTTCCATCAATCACTTTTTTTTCACACAGCTGTATTGATCCTCCTCGGTGTCCTGGCCATCAGGATGATGTGAGTCCTCCCTGGTGAAGCCCCACCCCACCTGAGCTGTGTTGAGACAATGCACTGACTTCTCCCACTGCCAAAGACTACTAGCCACAGGATCCTCACTTTATCATCGCCATTTCACTCTAGCCATGCTATTTAATGAGGTGTGTGTGTGTGTGTGTGTGTGTGTGTATTTATGAGATGATGGACATAACCTTGAGGTGACATTATACCTGCATTCACTTACTGTACTTAGACTAAGCAGACTGCGTGTGTGAGAGAAAAAAAGAGAGACTGTGTGTGTCTAGAAACGAAGCATGAAGCCATTGATTGGTGGACAATGACATAAATGTAATGTTTTTTAAAATGTTTATTTTTCTGTCTTTTATAATAAATAAATATTATGCCATTTCTCAACATTGTCAGCACAGCCAAATTAAAATGGAAAACATAGCATAATAATCGCTAGTTCAGTGTTGGGGAGAATACTTTGAAATCATAGCCTTTAAGGGTACCAATTACTTCACATTAGAAGAAACTGAATGACAGCAAAAGTTACCTACAGAGATAAGCCAAATAAAGCTACCTGGGAAATTTAGTTAAAACTCAAATAAAAATGTACATGTGGTATGAAACTAGTGTTATTCAATGAAGTAACATGCCAGAAAGAAAATACTACTCTGCTAAATTGAAGAACCCCCCCCATTCATGGGAAAGTGCAAGTAACCATATTGATTATTTTATGATGTCTGTTATTCAGACTATCAGCCATGCTAGAGTCCAGGTGGAGGCATTGCACCAAGAATACTCAGTCAGATAAAACCTTTTTTTAAGGTCTATCTCCAAAGTACCTCAAGAAACTAATTACCCCCTACTGCCCACCAAGACTTTTGTTCCTAAAGTGCAAATAATAGCAAGAATATCAAAAAGCACAAGGTAGAGTGTGCCGTTATTACCATTCATTACCATCATATTCTTCATCCTGTTCCTGTTCACTGCTGCTGCCCAACCATACTTGACTGCTATGCATCTGCATCATTTAACTACTCAAATCACCATGCAAATATGAATGTAGTTCAACTATCAGCAATCTTCTATTACTTAATGTGCTCTCCAACTCTGCTCAGGTCACAGTAAATAAGAGCACATTTATCTGTTGATTTCCTTTACAGAATTGTATGAAACTTCAATTCAGTCAAAATTAGGAGTGTTCTGATGACTTTAAGATGGAACAAGGAAGCAAGGAAGAATTTGTCAATTTAACATCAAAGGAGGCAAGTAACAGAGAATGGTGAGGTTACACACATGAAAAGGCTAGAGGAAGAATGATGGAACAGGAGTTTCTAGTCAACAATGAAACTGTGCTAACAATGAACAGGTGTGTCCAAACACCAGGAATGTTCCAGAAAATCTATCAAAGAAATGACAAAGGAACATATGATGAATCCATTTTAAATAAGTGGCCAGCAGCTATTGAATGTCCTTTTTGCATTAATGCCAAGGTAACTTTGATCGGGCTTCCTGAATGAAAACAATACCATTCAGTCTGTTACACAGTTGCAAAAGTGTTTATCTTTATTTGGAGTCATTTCTACAGGAAATGTTTTATGTCACAATAGAGAAAATTTCCATTTTATGATAAAGGTTTAACAACAATAAAATTAATTATTCTAAGCCTTTCATTGTAGACAAATCATTGTAAGACTTTTTGTGGGCCTGTATGCATTTCTGGTAATTTTCATATTATACTGTACATCACATAGGAAGTAAAAGCTACCAGGTCATTAATGTGGCCTGAGTGTTACAATTAAGCCATTAGCTTATGGTCAAAGTTCTTCCAGGAAGGAGTTTATTTCATCCTTTACCACTAACCATTCAGCAGCTTGTGCTTGTCTTAAAACTGTTGTGCTATATTCACCTCTGCTGCTTTTTGTGTATGTCAGTCAGGATTAAATGTCCATTATATCTCTGCCTACTTTCTGGTGGAACATCTCTGGCTTTCTGGTAGAAGGTAAGAAGTGTGAATTAAGATGGCTATTACTGGACCTCTCAGTGAAAGATCTGAAACTCTAAAGCTTGGCAAAATTTGGCTGTGTCCAATTATGATGTAATTTGCAGATACATCTGATATATCTCGCTAATTATTTTTTTAAAAGTGTCACTGTGTAAAAGAGCTATCAGGTAAAGAATTGTTTCATTCGCATCACTCTAGTCTACCGTTTACTTTGACAAGTCTGTCTGGTATATGACAGGCACACCTCTACCTTCATGTTGGGGCACCATCATCTGCACTGGACCCCTTGAGTCTGAGGCCCCACATCTGTGCCGCCTATAGTTACACATCAGATTCCGAATGGCATGGCTGGAAAAGAGATCACCATCCAAATTGACGAGATTAAGCAAGGAGTTGAGTATTTGCCTAAACTAGCCCCTGTCTGGGCAGGATGCAAACTCGTGTATTTGTTGTTTTCATTAAGGTGAACCTGGGTATTTGCCAAAAGTGAAGGTCTGTATGCATGCCATAGGGAGGAAATGGATTTTACTATAATGCAAATAGACTTACAAAATATAGCTGCAAGCAGCAATGAGGGGGCCAAGCAGTTAAGCAGGAGTTGGGATTGGATTGGATGGGACTAGACTGGACTTGACTGTGTTGTGTTAGATTGGATTGGATTGGACTTGTTTGAATTGGACTGGACTGGATTCGAAGGTCACCGAATTTATTGTGTGTCCTCAAGATGTACTCCTAAGTCCACATACCAAGTTTGGTTTAAAGTGGTGAAAGTGTTGATAATTATAGCACCTCTAGTGGTGAAAACACACCAAATTAATTGTGCATCCTCAGGATGTAGTCCCAAGTCCACATACCAAGTTTGGTTGCGATAGGTGAAAGTGTTGCTAATCATAGAGCCCCTAGTGGTCAAATGTCACCAAATTTATTGTGGGTCCTTAGGATGTGTTTACGACTCAACGTACCAAGTTTGGTATCAATGCGAAAAAGTCTTACTAATTATAGCGCCCCTAGTGGTCAAAGTACACCAAATGTATTGTGTGTTCTCAGGATCGGGTCCCGAGTCCATATACCAAGTTTGGTTTCAATAAGTAAAGGCGTTGCTGAGATATGAGCTAATTTCCTGTATCTCTAGCGCCCCCCTAGTGGTCGAAGGTCACCAAATGTATTGTGTGTCCTCAGGATGGGATCCCAAGTCCATGTACCAAGTTTGGTTTCAATATGTGTAAGCATTGCTGAGATATGAGCCTACTTCCTGTGATTATAGCGCCACACAGTGGTCAAAACGTACCAAATTTCTTGAGCCTCCTCCTTATTGGGTCCTGAGCACATGTGGTAAGTTTAGTCTTGATAAGAGAAAACCTTGCTGAGATATCACTTCACTTCCTGTTTGGTGGCTTTGCCAACAATTTTAATTGGCTGTTTCGGGCGAACGGTTTTAGGTTTGAAGACAAAAAGGGATAACTTTTAGGTGTTTTTGATTAAATCCAATATGGCGGCCGGATCAATTACTTTGACGTCACAAATTCACATCTGTCAGACTTACGACCTCCCATAGTATTTACAATCACCATTAGTATGTTTTAATTCCAAACACAACACCCGTTACAGGCCAAAAGGTAAATTTGCTAATTATAGCGCCACCTATAGGTCAAAAGTCATTATATTTATTGAGCCCCCTCCTTATTTGGTCCTGACCCCATGTACCGAGTTTGGTTTTGATACGTGAAAGCTTTGCTGAGATATCACTTCACTTCCTGTTTGGTGGCTTCGCCGCCAATTAGGACTGGCTGTTACGGGCGAACGGTTGTAGATTTGAAGACAAAAAGGGATAACTTTTTTGAGGCTTGGACTAAAGATGATGTGTGTGAAGTTTGGTGTCAATCGGACAAACTTTGTGACCTGTGAAAACGTTTAGGTGTTTTTGATTAAATCCAATTTGGCGGAAAATCCATCATGGCGGAAAATGACGTCGTTGAACTCGGCTTGGTCCAAGGATTCCAACGACACCTCATATTTGACAATCGAGCCAACGGGTCAAAAGTTACTTGTATGAACGCACATCCAACTTTGGCCTGTTGGTGGCGCTAGAGTGCTCGAGGTGCCAACTTGAAACTTGGTGAAATTAATCATGGGACTGTGCCTAATTTGTGTGCCAAATTTTACAACTTTTTACCAGACGGTTCTATGGGCTGCCATAGACTTCCATGACGGAATAATAATAAATATAACCGCAAGCGGTGATTTACGGGGTCCGAGCAAAACGAACATGAGGTAGCATAGCTTTTTAGTTTTACATATGCTTTGATTGTTTGGGCCCAATTGTTCAAAAGAAACATGATTGGATTTCGGTTATCGGATTTCAGTTACCGGATTTCGGCTATCGGATTGGATCAAATCTTGAAAATGGCTTGTTCAAAGGGAAACAAGGATCCTGAAATTGGATTAGATCACATAATCTATTCTTGGTTTTGATCTGGATAAAACCTTCACTTTGTGTTGTTCAAAACTTTTGAGTTGGATTGGAATAAATTTGATGCATACAATTAGGATTACCCTGTGCTCCTCCACAACCTAATAGTATTCTAACAATACCCTATTCTAGTGTGCTAACCTCCACAACCCAACAGTATTCTAACAGTAGTATTCTAGTGCGCTAATCTCCACAACTCAATAGTATTCTAACAATACTCTATTCTACAGGACTATGCATTTGTCATGGATAAGATGAAGCATCTGTTAATGGAAGGCAGTGTTTCCCACAGAATGGAATTGTATTTGTGGTGGTAGGTGAAGGGGGGTGGGGGTGGGTTCTGTGTTGGAGTCAATAAGATGAACAGCCTATAATTATGCAGTTATACTTGCCTTGCATGACAAGTCCTGACAAGTAGCTGTAACGTTATAGTGTGCTAACCTCCACAACCCAACAGTATTCTTAACAGTATTCTATTCTAGTATGCTAACCTCCACAACCCAGCTGGAAGGAACTGTAGGGGCTATGTGGGTCGGGTAGAGGAGTGTGTGTGGCGAGCAGGCAGAGCCTCGGTCAGAAGGCTCAATGGTATGAAGTGATGACACGGAGATGGCAGGTTTCGGTGCAACACAAGTGAACTTTATTTGAGTTTCAATTCATCTGTTCTTTTGTTCTTTACTTGTATGTGTGATGCATCAAAGAGGAAACAAACAGAAAATGGAGTAATCAGTGAAATGGGGTAAATCAGTACAGATCCCAACTCACAAACAAACCAATTGACATTTGAACAATAAACTGAAATCATATGGCTATATAAGGTACAACTAAACAATACTTGACATCCCAAGTCAACCAACAGCACCTAATCATCTCTCACATGGGACTCCAACACACCAAACCAACAAACAAAGACCTTAACTTCACACATGATGGCAGAGCTACTCTACAAACTGATAAACATCACAAAAGTCATATTGAGGGTCATTAAAGTGATGACTTACGTTAACTCAAAGACACACACAAAGCAGGACACACTGGAGTGCTGGGTTGAGATGAACAAAAGAGTGAACTGAGGGCGAGCAAACAATTTATCCTGGTCTGAGCCCCTGTCTCGAGCTACAGGGTTTCCCAGCAGGTAAACTGGGTGTGGTTAGGTGGCAGAGCCAAACAATCCTGCAATTTCTCCACAGCACTTTCACCACAAGCCCTCCTTACACTGACAGACTTTGGAAAGATTTGCAAAAATTTGGAAAAGATTTTTGAAAGACTACAGTCTCAGACCCTCTCACATCTAAAGACAAGTAGTAGAGTTTTAAGTCCCAGACTATGATTTTGCAATGACTAGGGATCTTGCAGGGTCACTATTTACAAGACTGCAACACGATTCCTTTAAATTATTACCCATCGTGCAATAGATAAACAGGAACTGAAAATTATAGCCTACTAAACTTAAAGTCGTATTTTCGTGTTTCTGCAGCATTGTTTCATGCGTGACATCCTTAACCGATACAGAGTTGTTCTGTCAAGTGGAAGAGCCGACTAAATATGTATAAGAAATGACAAATATTATAAGAATAACAAATAATTATAGGCTACAGCTGTGTCGGAGTCAATAAGATAAACAGCCTATAATTATACAGTTACACTTGCCTTGCACTAGAAGTCCATATTGACAAGTAGCTGTAATGTTGTAGTGTGTTAACCTCCACAACCCAACAGCATTCTATTGTAGTATGCTAACATCCACAACCCAACAGTATTCTAACACTAATGCTTCAAGTGGGATTTGAACTCTCAACCTAAGGATCACCAGTACAAGGCATTATCCCACTGAGCCACTGTCAATCCTACATGTTGGCCAGTCACATTCACATGGTGAAAATGTGTGTTGGTAAACACACAAGAAAAACTCCAAGCATACATTTGACAATAAAATGAAGGGCTTTCCTGAAAGAGTACACCTGAAATCTTTTTGAAATGCTGGGGCAATTAGACATTTGTAGAGAAGAACACTAATGGATGAAATATAAATATGATAGACTTAATGATGAAGGAAAAATAGTAAACAAAGAAGTTCCCCTGAATGTCATAGAGTGTCTCGGCATTGTGATTCTTGGCAACTAATGACTGTGTATGTTGATTGCCTGATGTCATTCAGGTGCTGTTCAATGGTGTGAATCTTCAATAACCAATAGTATTCGAGCTAGAGCCTAAAGCACTACCAGGAATTCGAACTCTCAACCTAACAAACATCAGCACTAGGCATTATCCCACTGAGCCACTGACAATGCTACATATTTGGCAGTCACATTCACATGGTGAAAATATGTGTTGGCAAACACACAACATCAAGAAAATTCCTAGCATACATTTGACAATAGAATTAAGGGCTTTATAAAAAAAGAGTACAGATCTGAAAATGTGCATTGTTAATGGTATCCACAAAATGATGGTTGTATGGTTGTTCTCCAAGGAAAAAAATTACTCATATAGGAATATAGGTGATATAGGAGAAATGGGCTGAGTGGTCGAACTTTATTGGTCTATATCTCTGAAATGGAAAAACATATCCAAATTATTTTGATAACTTTTGTGAGGCTTTGTCTAAACATTGTCTGTGAGAATATTGGTGAAGATTTGATAATTTTTTAAGCCTGTGAAACTTTTTATGATGTTTGGCTTTTTTCTGAAATTGTGGCAAAAGTAAACATTTTTAGAGCATAAGACCAGGGTGAAAAAGATGCATCTGAATGTAGAAATTAATATGATGAAAGAATTTTGAGTCTAGGTCAATCTATTAAGGAGAAATAAGCATTTTTGACAAGAGCGCCACCTTTAGGTGCAGTACCCCAAATTTTGAGTTATGGGTAGTGGGGGGTACTGGTAACAATACTTGAAAATGTGAAGTTTCTAGGACTTACGGTTTATAGGAATATAGGTGATCTAGGAAAAATGGCCTACGTGGTCTAACTTTATTGGCTTATATCTCTGAAATGGAACAAAATATCAAAATTCTGACCGATAACTTTTGTGAGGCTTGGTCTAAACATTGTCTGTGAGAATTTTGGTGAAGATTTGATTATTTTTGAAGAGTGTGAAACTTTTTATAATGTTTGGCTTTTCCATGAAATTGTGTCAAAAGTAAACATTTTTAGACCATAAGACCAGGGCCAAAAAGATGCATCTGAGTTTAGAGATTAATATTATGAAAGAATTTTGAGTCTAGGTCAATCTGGTAAGGAGAAATTAACATAATTAACTTTTTTTTCCAACAGCGCCACCTTTGGGTGCAGTACCCCAAATTTTGGGTTATGGGCAGAGGGGGGAACTGGTAACCATACCTGAAAATTTGAAGAGTTTTGGAGTTACGGTTTAGGCTGCAGTATGACTTTTACAGAATTTTGGCCAAAAATGAACGGTACAGAAACAATAGGGGTCCTGCAGCTACGCTGCTCGGACCCCTAATAATAGGAAAACGTAGAAACACAATGGGTGCCTTCGCAGCTTCGCTGCTTGGCCCCCAATGATAAGAAAACGTAGAAACACAATGGGTGCCTTCGCAGCTTCACTGCTTGGCCCCCAATTAGTGGTTGTTTACCGAATCCCCAGTTCGATTTCTTGGGGATTCCCAGGCCCTGATCACAACCAAATTGTCTGTTTTGTTTATTCAGTTTCACTAGCAGGAACCAGAGACTTTCTAATGAGGAGACACAGCACTCAAAAAATCCTCCATAGAAATGCATGGGGCTAGTTTGTGGCCGTTGTCTACACATATCACACCCCTTCCTCGGCAAAACGTCGACATGTAAATACATTGAGCCAATATGTGGTGTGTTGTGAAGACATCGTGCCAATGATGTGTTGTGAACTCGCCGCTGGAGCAAGATTGGTATCGTGAAGCCTTGCGCACGCGCATTTCTGCCGAAATAGATGCCCGACGAGTGCCCAAAAAGCGTTGCCATATGGCCGCCGAGTGGAGGGACTTGCCTAAAAGGACTTTGCAAGAACTTCTTAGGATGCCCTGACCACAAGCAACACAAACACACAAGTGCAATTGACTAGTATTGCTGGTCAATTGTACTTGTATACAACAGTCGGGCCCAGTTGAATGATCTATTATTGGATGTTGATATATTATCTCCGATTGCACTATAGCCTTCTGTAACAAAAATACCACCAACATTGTTGTGTGGCAATATAAAAGTATCTATCTATCTATCTGTCACCAGACCGATCCTCAAATCTCATTGGAGATTGAGAATGTGTCTGGGGACCTTTTATTTACTTCCAATTTCCTAGGGGAATAGACGAATCACTAGTGAAAATAAACTTAAAGGAGAATTCCGGTCTATTGACCTAAAGTGTGTTGAAACATGATACCGAGTGTGAACGTATGTCTCATAGCTTATCTCGGCTTGTTCCCTGCACTCAGAAATCTGGCGCTAGTTAACCGATGCTACCAACAGTTTTTCGATGGGGGTGCCTCAGGCATTTTTAAAAAAAATTGAGGTAACAATTTGCATGGATCATGCATGGAGTAATTTCAACTCAAGCCGTTTTTGAGTAAATATTGTGAGACTTATGTAGTTAGAACAACTGAATTATATCATATGATCAAATTAATATAATTGGTTCAACGTAATTAAGCTTTTAAAGGACAAATCAGGTTGATTGTGCTAAACTAATTGAGTTCTTCTCACTATAAAAGTCTCACAATATTTACTCAAAAAACAACTTGAGTTGAAATGACTTTTTTGCATGGATCTTTTTAAGTTATAGTAACTTACTTCACTTTTGTCTGAATAAAAGCACACAGCAATTTCAATTTTCTGAAAGCATTGTTTATTTTTAAAGCAATGGCAACTGGTCCAGTTGTGCAATGAATGAATGTAGAGATCCGTCATTTATTCGTCATTTATCTGTATAAAAGAAAGGCACGACGTTATATGTCAAATGGCCCACAAACCTTCATAAATAGTGACAATGTTAGGCTTAACTAGGATGACCAAATATTATCCTCAAACACGTGCAGTGTTAGAACTAGCAATACTAACATGTTAAGTGCTGAATACAGCTGCCACGGTGAAGTTTGAAGACACCAGCTACCAAAGTCATCTTTTCAAATGGTTAAATTACCGTGCAAGCAGCAGATAACTTAGAAGACACGATAGCTACTGTCTGTAGATAGCTAGCTAAAATCCATCTTTTAACATATTCAAATTAGCAAAAGGGCAAGCTGTAGCGTTAATTTCATTTGTAGTGTCACGTGACAATGATTTTGATGCACTGTGTGCCGTTGTTTGATAGCTGTTGCTTTTAAAACAAACACAAAAATAGGCTAGACTACTTTGCACGTAGGCCTACCTTTGATGTTTGATGTAGCCTAGGCTACAGGATCCTGTTCCATAATTTCTGTTACTTCTCAGGCGTGGTCTGGAAGGTTCTGAACGTGCAGTCGTGTTATCAGCTTTATAAGTTTGGTCACGATAATTACAAGTTTCAGTAACTTAATACTTATCTATCGTTGAGGTGAAAGCAAGACTGTGTGTTGAAAATCCATATATTAATAAGTTGAGACAGCTTTCTTTCTTTTTCAGTAATGACAAACTCCTTAAAATAAGTTGTCAACTCACCTATACATGTACAAGTAGCAACATTATTTTTTTATGTCAAAAATGTTGTTCATTTTAAGTTTTATCTACTAGTTTTTTTGAGTGTAATTTATTTACAGACAGTACCTTCAGGAAGTTTACCGTTCGCCGCCATCTTGAATTTAGTCACGATAAGTCGAGCGACGAGTAGGCTACGAATGAACAGGTATGATAAGGGATCAGATTCCAAAAATAATTCCGTGGAAATGCATGGATTCCATAGACTGTATATATACAGTCTATGATGGATTCCAGTTGCTCAGCTTGCTAGGCCGATGCCCGAGGCAGGGGACAAGCCGAGATGACCTGAGACACGTTCACACTCGGTATCATGTTTCAACACACTTTAGGTCAATATCACACCGGAATTCTCCTTTAAATTGTAATATTAAACTCTTATCCAAATTTATATATAAAAAATCAAAGTACAAATTGACTGACTGCAATGCAGTTGTTCACACACTTCCAAAGAAAATACGCATCCATGTAGTGTACACTGACAACATCAAAACAGCCATTAGTTCTGTTGAACAGCACTGGTTAAGTGGTTGTGATTGGTTCCTGGGCCTTTGTTGATTATGAAATCGGCTTAAGTGGTGAGGTCGATAGATGGAACTGCAGAGCAAATACAAATGGCCATCTGTGTGAGTAGGCTACACAAGAAATGATATCACTCTCAAGATGAATATCTTTAAAGCTGACATACCAAGAGCTATACATTTACAGACAGATGTGAGTGGCCGTGGGTTTGCTCTACACATGTTGCTATGAGTTACATTACTTTCTTTAGACAGCGATCATGCCATATTAAGCCTTTCAGTTAGGCCCTAACGGAAATGAACAGCCACATGCCGTTATAGCCCTATTTTTAATGTAGTTGTTTACTCAATCCCAAAGAAAATACACGTCTGTCGCCATCAGTGTAACCATTGGTTGTGTTAAACAACGCTACTAACTGAAGGCATACGTCTTTCTAAGGCTAAAGCTCGCCCCATGCTAGATAAGTGATTAGGATGTGTTCCTGGGGTTTTGGTGATTCAGATATGGGCTTCAATGGGAAGGTGCCCAGATGGTTCTGCAGACCGAATTCAAATAGGCTACTATATTCAGTTTTGTATGGGTTCACCCAGGCTATAAGTAGGCTGTCGCAACAGCACAAAAGTGTGTGCAGTTTTCATACAAGTAAATGAAGTCTCCCCCTGGTGGAAACAGATCATCATGACTAATTCCCCAGTACAATCACTTCAGTCTTCCAGTCTATAAAATAATAGAGATGAAGATAGTCATGCAATAGAAAAGTCATACCTTGTTAAACACAGTCTATTTTCAGTATATCGGTATACCCCCATTTCTGCTAACTAAATTGCTTTTGTAGAGACAGACGGAGATTAAAAACTCAGATTAAGAGCTTGTACAGTAGCCATTTAACTACCCATAAAAGTTTAGCCAAGCTAAAGCAACACAATGGACACAATGGAGTAACATATATGTGATATGTGATACAATATACATATAAAAACATCCTTATAGTGTCATTATAGCAAGTGGTGACCTTTATCTATTTCAAGGGGAGGCAAGCTGTCTAAAATGAAACCATACAAAGTGAGGTGAAAAGTAAGCTAAAGACATCCATGGACTCCATATTCAGTGTCATCATTATGGACTCTTTTCAGCTCCTTAATAAAATAGTCATTATTTGGGCCAGCCCAGGACTACCATTGTTGTTGGTCAAAGGTGTGGCAAACGGTTGTTGTTATTTGAGCTCAAAAGCTAATCAAGTCAAATGTAAAAATAAATTAAGCTCATCCTCTAACCGTTTAGCCACTAGCACATTGCAATGGAGCATACAGTGTGTGTAAATTGCTTTGGGACTTTCTGCTTGATGACAGCTGTCACTCCACTGTTATTCCCAATCATAGCCAGTCTCCCCGTCTGAACAAACTCCCACAGAAGTCCAGTCAACTCCATTTACCCCAATGTACCCATCCAAAATGTGAAAAAATATCTCTCTTTTCCAGCTAACTAAATAGCAGGAGCACTTGCAGATGTCATGTACTTTACCAGGGCTACACTAGTTTACGTGATGATGAACACCAGCCAGTCCGAAAGACTATCATGTAAAATATAATGTTCAGATATGCGACAAAATTATTATAATGGTATTTTGTAACTAACATACATAATACATTTTACATTTACATGTATTCATTTAGCAGATACTTTTATCCAAATAATAATAATAGGTATATTTTTACGTTTTTTTATTTTTATTTTATTTTTCCTTCCAACTTGCTGCGGCCCCGGCCTCCACCTTGGAAACCACTGGACGGTTCTGGTCTAGGGTCAAAGACCCAGAGAAGAAACATGTGCAGGAGCAGGAAATACTGCTGCAAGGGTGCCCTCTGGTGGAACAAATGTGTAAAAGACAGAAAACAAAGAGAGTTCTTGTTCATGAAGACTATGAAAACAACACCATCATCAAGTCACAGTCCATAGAGGAAATGCAGAACAAGTAGCTTGATAAATCAGGAAATATGTTTTGGTTGCATGTCCATTCAGTAGTTATCTAGGGCCTACATTTTCATTTGGATTAATTTGGGAGGGTGTTCTGAGGAAACATGTTTTCTTCTTTCTTTCAGTTTTATCAGATCAGTAAACTGTCAGTGTAAAGTGTCAGTTTCAACAAACAAGAATAACTTAATTTCACTTTCCTTTGAATGAGTTTTTGTTTGTCCATTCAAGCTGGCACAAACATATACATTACCAGTAAAAAGTTTGACTGAAATTTCCATTCCACTCTATTATAGACAGAATACCAGCCGATATCATTTGTATTGTTTTTTTTTTTTTTTAAATCAGGACAGCAGTTTTCAGATTACATTATGTGCTTACATAATTGCAAAAGGGTTCTCGTCTTTTGTAGAAAGAAATGGCTGATCTTTAATGCAATATTTACATTGCCCATTATCAGCAACCATTCATCCAATGTTGCAATGGCACATTCTGTTTACTAATCTGATATCGTTTTAAAAGGCTAACTGAGAAAACATTGGAGAACCCTTTTGCAATTATGTAAGCACACAATGTCATCTTAAAACTGCTGCCCTGAGTAAAAAAAAAAACAATGCAAAATGATCACAGCTGGTACACTGTAAAAAATGGCTGTGAAATCTAGTTATTTACTGTGGATTTCACAGTACCATTACTGTATATGATTTTTACAGTAGACTGTTGTAAAATTTACAGTAAACCCGTGTCCACATGACAAAATCACAGTAGTGTTACCGTAGAAATCACAGTAGTCAAAGCATTACTGTAAAAAAAATCTCAAGATAGCCACTGTAGTACTGTAAATACTAAAGTAAACTACTGTATTTTCCTTCTTTATCTTATCTTACACTCTTAAAAACATATTGGTTAAAAATAACTTTAGCCCCAAACATAGCAACATGTAGGCTTACCCTTTCTGGAACATTTATGTAGGCCTACCTTTTATACACGGGTTTCCCGTTTACCAACAAAACTAGATGCGCACGCAGCCTTGAGGCAGAAGTCGCTTGGTGGCCGTCCACAACGTTATAAACTTAACCTAAATAGTCGGCTGCTGTAAGCTACAATCGGATTTTTTTGTATACCCCTGTTGTCTCAATGATAATAACATCTCATTTCAGACTATATTTCAAAGTTTGACGTTCACTTGGATTATTAATATAACATCGTATTTTGTCATTTTTGGCGAAGACATGCATTCTGTTAGGGATATTGAACATATTTAACATATCGTGATTTCGAATTGGTGCAGTTTTCAGCACAAAAACTCATTTTATTCTTTTGCATTGCTCTATGCTGTATATGGTGCTTTCTGCCTCTTGGTTGCGCACGCATGTGTCACTCAAATGTTGTTGGGGGAGGGGATTTTGGAGCAACCGTTACTTTTTTCAACTTCAGTCCTCACTCACTCACCAAGTGATGCAGCAACTTTCAACAGAGGAGCTTCTGGAGTGTGAGAGAAAACACGTTTGTAGGATGGAATAATCTTTGTGGAAGAGGAGGCACAGCTATTCAGAGGTAAGGTTTAGTTTAAATGTAAGGAAATTCGGGTGGTAAATACTGTTAACTGAGCCAAATTATTAGCTAAAAGGTCAACGTTAGCTGTTAGGCTAGGTTAGCTTAACCCTTAAAGGTGTAGGTTTTTGAACATTCTAAGTTCCGCAACAATTGAAGGTTCTAAAATTCTATGTTGAATTCAATGAACCCAGATATTCTTTAGAACGTTCATTTCCCAACATTCCCGTCACACCGGTGTGACGGTACTCCTTTAAGGGTTAAGCTACCCACAAATTCTGATACTTCTGTACTCTTTAACATGCCTCCTCTACATACTTGCTGCACACTGCCCCCACATACACAGCACATTGTCTTCTGGATCTTCTCCAACACACATCCTCTACATACTTACAGCACACTGCCCCCACCTACCCACACACACACACACACACACACACACACACAGTCACTCCTCCACTCCCCTCCCGCCCACACACACATCTTCACTGTCATCACTCACATACATTACATACAGTACTCTGCTTGCAATAGTAAGTCCCTGCCCCCCCCCTCTACATACACAGCACATTATTTCATCAGGAAGCTTCTCCAACACACATCCCCAACATACTTACAGCACACTGCCCCCAATACACAGCACAGTCTCATGAGTGATGCAGCAACATTCAACAGATTCCCAATACACAGCACATTGTCTCATGAGGAAGCTTCTCCAACACACATATTGCACACTGCCCTCTCCCCACATACACAGCACACTATCCCATCTCCCCTGTCATCCCCCCAACACACACACCAAGACCCCTGGCAGTTGGGTTAGCCCCTTGAGCCGTGGATCTGCCCAAGGTTTCTTCCTTGGTAAGGGAGTTTTTCCTTGCCCCTGTTGCTCTTGGGTGCTCCTTGTTGGTGCCCCCCACCCAATCCAAATCCTCCCCCACCTTTTTTATGCAGCCCTTGCCACTTAATCTACTAAACCCCTCTTCTACTGCAATTTTTACCCTGCATAATGGACCTGATCCGGCGTCCAAACGCACATCGGTCCAAAATTGGTCTGGATCCGTTTGACGGATCTGGTACCAATAAGGGCTAAGACTGGCCCAGTTCCGTATGGTAGTCTGTGTTACTGACGTGTTCCAGATCTGTTTATCATATGCAATACGGGTCCGCTTATTGTGTGTGGTACGGACCCGTTTATCAGACATCAGCCAGCTTTATTTGACATGTGAAATGTAATTGGTAATTAGGGCTAATTATCCTGAAAAATCTGTTTGCTACACATTTGCTAACAGGTTCGTTATAGGTTCACCCAGGCTAAAGTTCGTAACGTTTTCCCAACAGCTCAACTGATAAACATAAGCTAGGCTACAAACACAAGGGGGGTAAAAAAACTTTACATATAAGTGTCTTATTATTTTTTTTATTCAACAACCTGCCTGTAGAAGTGCCATCCCAGACAAAGTTTAAGTCGTGTTAATTCCACTGTTCCCATCGATATTCAGGCTGTCTTCCTCAGTCATCTCCATGGTCAATCTGAAACAACACAAAATAAACATTAGCCATTTATTCCTTTTTGCAAATAGCCTAAGTTACAATTACACTCGTTTTTTTTTATCATCAGTGATCCTGTTAGCGTTATCACTGTTTTTCCAAAATAGTTATTGTGATGGCTGTTTTGTTTAAGTTAAGCTAGTTGTTGTTGCTGGAAAATAATAGTAAAGTTATCAATCGCTTCGGTTGCTTGTTGTTGTCTCTGAATAAACCAACAGAGATAAAAAAGCAGATACCTTGAAAAGTTGGGCTGTCCTAGTCAACCCCAGGCTGGCAAATCATGTCAAAAGATTGATAGTGAGCAAACCAAAGATCCTTGATTAACATTACTGCTTGGACTTCTGCATGCGTGGCAAGAATATGGGGTTGTTTCATAGCACTGTTAGATCTGACACAAAACAACAATTGACTACTTTTACCACTGCTAGGTAATAATAAAAATAATGAAACGAACATATGATCAATATTGAGCCAACTATATCTTCTTTTCCAGCCTTACTGTAGAAATGAAGTGGCCATGGGAACATAGTGCACCCCCATGGTTTCTAAATTTGTGCCATTCCAAAATACCTTTCTTTAGCAGCCAGTTGACAATGAAGTAAGGAAAGGACAGTCAATTTAGCAGAATCAGCACCTTAATTAATATCATTACCACCTGGGTCTGCTGTGAAAAACGGTCCTTCGCTCATATCCGTATCACAGGTTTGGGCCAAATCAGTGTTTTGTATTTTAAACGCATCTCCTGACTTCCAGTTGAGTTGCGGAAATTGGACCTGGGACAAATCTGTAAACCGGTGATAAAACAGCATTGCTAGCAGAGCTGAAACCTGTATCAGGAGTAGACCTGGCCCACAGTCAGATACCGTATGTCCGCTACAGGCGGATCTAAAGGCTTTTATGCGGATCCGGCCCAAAGGAAATTGCTATCTGGGAAATAAGTGTAAAGAGACATATCATGGAGTTTATTTTTTCGTTTTGGCAAGTAGCCGTATAATAAGCGGGATAATGTATAGAACGCCCGGTCATCATGGGAAAATAAGTCCCTTCAGGGCTTAAACAAACCCCCCTCCGCTGGCGTGTCGGGGTCGGTTCGCCTCTGTCGGACTTATTTTCCCATAATGACCAGCTGTTCTATACATTATCCCTTACATATTACTGTCTCTGAATTGTAAGGCATTACACTACTATTGTATTACTTTTAAGTTACTTTTACCAAAATATCTAGAAATATGGATTTGGAATTCTAAATGCAGTTTATTATGCTCAATGCAGCTCATTGCACTTCTAATGGAGGGTGATGTGGTACACTGATAAAAATATTGAGCCTGATCTACTTAAAAAAGGTAAGGCAACTTTTTGCATCAGATTAATATGTAGTTAAAGCAAGGCTGGCCTTTGTATAGGCTACTTAATTTCTTGTGTGTAAGAAATGAGTTTTGTAAGTAAAGTCAATATTAATTTATCAAGTAAATTCAACTTAATCTTTCAAGTAAAGTCAACTTAGTTTTGTAAATGACTGAACCTTATTTTATAAGTAAATTCTACTTAATTAAACTAAGTTGACTTTACTTGCAAAGTTAAGTAGACTTTACTTCCAAAACTCATGTCTTACATTCAAGAAATTAAGTAGCCTATACAAAGACTAGCCTTGCATTATATACATAATCATCTGATGCAAAAAAGTTGCCTTTACCTTTTTTTAAGTAGATCAGGCACAATATTTTGGATCATGTTTGGTCTACTTAAAAACTTAAGTATGTGTCATCTATGTGTTGAAAAGACAATCCTCTTATCACATGTCAAGATATGCTGCCGTGGAGCCAAGTGTAGACCATACTGATAAAAAGACAGGAGCTGCAACAATTAGTTGATTGATCAATTAGTTGCTAACAACTAAATAATTTGTCAGTAATTAGAATTTTCTTTGAGTCATTTTTTTTTTAAGAAGAAGAATCCCAGATTCTCTGATGTGAATGTTTTAAATTGAGAACTGGTGATCAGGACAAAACAAGACATTTTAGGTTGCAGCTTGGGCTTTGGGAAAGAGTGATCGATTTTTCACCATTTCCTTACATTGTATGGACGAATCCACAAATCAATTTATCAAGACTATCGACAGATTAATTAATTGGTTGCAGCCCAACACTGGAAACTTAGCAACCCACATGAGTCAAACAATCTCAGATATAATTATGCATCTTAACCCAAAACAAGACTTGGAAGTCATTTAGCTCAAATAAATAAATGTATTTGACAAAAGCCAAAAAAAAACAAATCAAAATACATTCTATTACAAACAAATCAAAATACATTCTACTGTATACACCATCTGTATAGATTTTTAAGCTTGCAAACAGACCTTGAG
This sequence comes from Alosa alosa, assembly GCF_017589495.1. NCBI lineage: Eukaryota > Metazoa > Chordata > Actinopteri > Clupeiformes > Clupeidae > Alosa > Alosa alosa. The sequence continues at coordinate 15,789,520 of NC_063212.1, forward strand.
ATCATGGACTTTGGAGGACAGTTTTTTGGTTTGCATCCTCTAGCTCTAGGAAGATCTTCTGAAAGACCTCAAACGTGTATTTCAGTTTATTAGGGGTACCTCAGTTCCAAGGCATAGATAAGGCCCATCAGATAGGTGCAAGCATGTGCCACATCTGGGATACCAAAAAAAGGTCCCTCGATGGCTATTCCAGCTTGCTTGGGGAGACCATCCCTGGCTTTGCTGACAAGAAAGATGCCGAGGGCAAATGTAGTAATAGCTTCTTGGATGGTCGCAGCATAAATCGTCATTAATAACCTGTGAAATACAATAACACCTTTTATTGTATAGTAATGTGAAGGATGCATAACTCTTTGTTCCCCTCTCCAAACAGATGATCAGATTGTTATGTGGTGCTTTTTTGAGTAGTATTGTAGCTTAACAAGGGTGTCTACAGGTATCACAGAGTTCAATCAAATGCCATTTAAGGCCCTTTTAATTCAATTTGTTGGAGTAATTAAGCAATGCAGCTTTATACAGTATAAAGAGTATCATATATTTGGTTCTGTTAACTACATAATTATACAAATGGTTATACATCAGTGTTATCAACAAACCCTAGGATATTCGTGTACATGTCACTAGATATCTGTGAGGATTTCCCATGTTTCACTACAGCATTTTTAATAATTAAATACTAAAATATTATCAGTACCACAATGGAAAAAAGTCCTGAACTTTGTGTTTTTTTTTATTCTTGATTATACTTTGTGTCCTTCATGCATAGTAATATCTTCTTTACCTGGTAGTCCTTCGTTAACTCTCCAGTGTATTCACCAAGGTAGAGTGTGAGTCCTCTGATCACAACTTCTCTTCGCGACTCAATTGTGTCGTCCTACAAAAATATGGAATGAGATTACTAATTAATACGAGAAATATGAGATTAATATAAAATATGAGATTACAGACATCAGAAAGCTACTACATACAACTAATTACTACCACACTGTTGTAAATACATGCCTCATTTAACATGTCAAGGGTCTCATCAAGTTTCTTCCCAACGGCTCCACCCTTCCTCCTGTACAGGCAACAGCTTGGGTGTGTGTTGCTCCAACTTGCCCAGGAATGTGGACTGCAATAGCTTCAGTGTGATCCTGCAGAATTCCTTCTCGATCTGAGAGACGTAGACAAGACATGGAGATGTAGAAACATAATGAGACAGACACACATGGGCAAGAGAAACAGAACAAAGACATGGACAAATTAATCCAAAGACCACACTGAATAAATCATTCTGCTGGTTGCAGAACTGGTTACAGAAAGACCTTGCCTCTCGACTTAAGTCTTACATGTACATGTTTGGCCTTTCCTTATCTTACTCAACTTCGAGAAAGTTCTAAAACATGTGATAGTTTTGACATGATATACTCGGTGTATATTAAATGTTACCTATTCCCAGGTATGATTACGTGTAGGCTACCTTGGATTTATTTTAAATGATGTAAAAACGGCAAACTTTCGTTACGTTAAAAGGATATTGATGACAAAGGCTGCACTTTTAAGATTGACCATGGTTTAGTTTTCGGTTCAAATGGCTTTTTGAATGGGTTCGCCACGGGCAGTTGGTTGTAGTGTTACGGTCCCTTAATCACTCAAGTTTATCACTGTTGGCTGTGCCCATTCGTAGCGAGCCCATTTAAGATAGTGTAGAAATCCAGACGCACCCTAGCGGCAGCAAATGTAGTTCTAATTTGGCTAATTCAAGAAGTCGTTTGACCAGAAAACTAAACCATCGTCAATCTTAAGTGCAGCCTTTGTCAATATCCTTTTAACCTAACGTTTGCCTCGAGTATTTACACAAATGCATTTTGGCGAGGGTTTTGCTTTAACGTCACACACGACTAGTAGTGCTAGGCTAAGTCCACTAGTTGAGTAAGGCCACTTGCTAACGTTAACATTCATTTTCAAATTAAACAAAAAAGACTCGACTAGTTCTACTGTTCTAGAGTCTTTTAGTTTAACTTGAAGATGGAAGCTAATCTAACCATAGACAGTAAAATAAATATAACCAGGTATCGATACTTGGCAAACTTTATTCTTACCTTAACGTTCAGTGGACTCAATCATAAACCCAGCTTCTGGAAATGCGGTGGTCTTCTGCTCTTTTCAACAGATGCGTGCCAGTTGGCGGGAGTACGAAACAGCATAAATGAAACAAGCTTTTTGTTTGTTGAGTGTTTGTACTTGAGAAGATCGACTGGGATAACTTAATAATGTATGTAAATGAAAAAACACACAATTTTATTGTAATTTGAACAAATGCAGATTGATTTCAAACAATAAATTTTCATGTAAAGATACAAACTGAAATTTTTATTGTTAATTTCACAGATTTCATTTATGTTATATCTACACATGCTCAGAAACACTTTTTTCAGTGTACAACATAATGACTGAGCTAGGCTTAAGGCTAACAACAGTAGAATGCAATAGGTGCAGTGATGGCTCATGATGCAATACAAGGAACAATCATAGCCAGAATTTTGTTAAAAGAAGACAAAAGGTCAAAGTCTGGTCAATTGTGATAGAAATGCTGTAACTTCAGGCTTAGGCCTACTCATTAAAATGAACAGAGCCCACTGCCTGTATATTGTAACCCAAAACTTATACAGTATTATACCTAAGTATGTCATCATATGGCCAACTATAAAGATGTAATCTGCCTGTTCCCAGGGATGGGTAGTATTTCTGAAACATGTAATATGTGTTTCAAATGCAAAATAGTATTTTGTCATTTGTATTTTATTGGGTTGAAGGAAAGGGCTCTGTATTTTGTATCAAAATACTTTATTGGTGTGTATTTTTGTATTTTAAAAATACTGCAAAATACTATATGTGAAAAACACAAAAAAAGTAGATACTACACACAGGTGTAATGAATAATTGGTAATTAGGAATGAAAATGCACTGTTCTGTTATCCGAAGTCTTCTTCTTCTTCTTCTTCTTCTTCTTCTTCTTCTTATTCTTCCCACCAAATTTCTGCATCTAATTCAGCTTTAACCGTTTAGCATTAGAAACTTCGTTCAAACTTTGTAACGTATAGGTCTTGAAAAGGACGTGGGGAATGTATTTTTCACTTTTGTAAACTTTATACTTTTTGAGATATTAATAAAAAACAAGCGTATTTTTCCCCATAGACTAAACATGGGCTGATGACATCACAATGGGCTAATTAAATTGATTTGCACCTGTATCAACTTCCAGCTGCTCACTACTAGGACCCATCAAAGGGCCAGTTAAACTGATTGCACCTGTATCAACTGCTTTCTGCTTAACTAGGCCAACTCTCTCTGTGTCTCTCCATTCTACAAGGATATAAGGCACATTCACTGGTGCCTTAATGCAGAGTGCCTGAAGCCCAGGGGCCTCGACCAATGAATTTTTTTTTCAAGAAATTTTTACATTTCTATCCCTTCATTCTCTTTAATTCAAGTTCACAGCACAAAGCTGATAAAGCATAAATGCACTAGAAGAGCATTTATGCTTTATCAAGAATCAAAAAGATTAGCGTGGCAACCGCTCTAGATGTGTCATTAAATTAATTGTGCTATTTTGCGAGGTATAGAGATCTTTCGGTTTCACACACAAAGTGCACTTAACAGTTCTTCATATCCTAGTTGTCTCTGACAAATTGAAAATAATGAGCGTATAGGCTTATGTCCATCGAGTCAGTTGCAGCCAGCCACAGTCATCTTCAACCAGTAACATGGAGCTACGTTCTGCTATTTGCGCAGATTTTTTCTCCTCTGTTCTCGCAGTGTTGTTTACGAATATGTATCAATACATAATACCACTTAATTTCAGGTTAAAATGCATTGTAATGCGCGTTACTGAAGTTTGTACCGAGTAAAATATTACCCAATTTTTTTTTTGTAATGCCTTACATTGCCACGTTACAGCAAAAAGCAATATATTACAGTAATTACATTACTTTTGTAACTCGTTACTCCCAACACTGACCACTAAGAGGAATAGTAATGGGGAAAGTAAACAGCCTTGTCTAACTCCTGTTGTGATGTGAAATGCCTGTCAGCTGGTCTTCATGTATGATTCTACATCGCTCATTGCTCTTACAGTTACTCATTAACATGTACATATTGCCCCACCCCCCACCCCCTAACTCCTATACTTATGTTCATAGATTTTTAGTCAGGATTAATCCTGACTCCAACAAGTGCACTGCCAAGGAGCAGATGAGCAAGACGACTGAGAGTGGTGAAGCAGAAGACGTCATACATGAACCCCCATGTAATCTCCTTCATCAGGGACCTCACTGAGTTCTATTTGCTAACTGACTAGATGCAGGTGAGGTTCTGATAATAGCTTTAATAATAATAATAATAATAATAATAATAATAATAATAATAATAATATAATTAATAATATATGTATATATTGTTATACTATAATTAATCATAATTTGATAATAATAATAATAATAATAATAATAATAATATAATAATAGCATAAGTACCTTGACAGAACTCCGACATCACCATCTTAGACCCTCATCACATGTGGTGCAATACAAAGTAATTGTAATCCATGCAACTGTTAATGTTTTTTCTTATTTAATTTTCAGGACAACTGGGATTCTGGGTCTCCAAGGTCAGGGGACCATAGACCTTTATATCAAGTGGCAGGGGAATGATATTTGTAAGAAGTTTCTTTTCATTTATGTTTTAAATGTTCATGCACATGTTCATTATTGTTCAATGTTTTATTTTATTTCAATATTGCCATTGTGTTAATCATTGCTCTTTAAAACGTGCAAATAAGGTTGGTTATTTTTTTGGACCGTATTTTATCAATTCACATTATTGTTCCATCATGTTAACTGTGGATAGTCTAATGGCATGTCGTCCATTATCCCTAACTTATGTTGTACCTGTTTTGTCATGTTCCTGTTCACCAAATGTCTTAAATAAATAACTGTTAACAATTTCTTGTTGACCCAGACCCAGCTCTTCCAGAGAGCATCCCAGAGCATCTCCTCTCATAGCACCACTTACAACAAGTCTTGCTGATCCTAGCACTTATCAGCCGTCTTGAACTGACACTCAACTGTTTAAAAACAGCACTCACTGACGCACTTATTCTTACTGTACTCTACCGTTTTTAAATTGTCCTAAAACTTTAAAACTTAACTGTTACCATGTTGTTAGTCGCTTTGGTTAAAAATGTGCCAGCCAAATGTAATGTAATTGTAATATTGTAGAATATGGGTGATTCTATTAATGATAATTAATAGCTTAAAAAACACAGCTCAAAAAGTACATTACCTTTAAGGTAAAATTAATTCACAGTAACTTACTGGCAACAACTGGCCAGTAAGTTACTGTGAATAGGTTTTACAACAAAGGCACTGTACTTCCATTTACAGTAAATACATAAAATACTGTAAATAGATGTACAGTACCTTACTGTAAAACCTAAAGAATGGAAAAATAATGGTCTGTTTTGAAAATACAGGCTGCAACTTCAGGCAATACAAAATGTATGCCCATCTGCACTTGGTTGATAAATGGTTCATATCTCTTTAAGAAAACTAGTGTTACATTACATGAATGATCAGCAATGCACAATCACTGTGAATCACAGCGCTCCCCAACACTCTCACGCTCTCTATTTGGGAAAGTGAAGGAGAGTCCATGCCGTCGAGATAAGAAAACAAAGAACTTCATGAGAAACATCGCTTAGGCTACTGTTTGATTCGCCACCGACGTAAGTAGCCAAACTTACCTCAATGATCCTTTAACGTGAAGTCTATTAGCTTGTGACTGCTTAGGCAATTGAAAAGTCAAAATGGATAATAACAGCAGCCTACTTTTGCTGTATTTTGCTAAGTTGAAGGTAGGCATATGTTTCGTGACCTTAATTGTAGCCTAATGCGTAGAGAACTAGCCTACGACAGCCTACACTTGTTTAGGCAAGTCGGGGGAGAAACAGGCATGTTGCTGCTGCTGAGCGTTCTATCTTTGCTGCTGTCAATAAAACAAACGGAAGGGGCTAATGGCCAAAATGTTGGCAACTTGCGAAAATGGTTCATGTCAAAATGTAATAAGTGATAAGTGTAATAGTGTAATAAGTGACCGTGAGAATTTTCGCTGTAGCCTACTGGAATATTTAGGCATCATGTCGAAACACCACCTTGGACTAGGTCACTGAGTTTCAGTTTCCTAAAAAAAGGGAAGGAATTTTAAATTCCAGAAGTTCAAAAGTTTATTGACTGACACACACTGACGGTTCGTCTCTCTATTAGTAGGCTAGGGGCAGTTATGTAAGAAATCGTTACACGATGGATAGAAGCATATGAATTTGGTAGGCTACAGGTGTTCTTTGGGCGACAGACTTGAAGGGGTGCCCAAAAATAGACCGCCGTCTCGCTATCCGGAGAAATAGGCTATTATTTCCTCACTGTAAGACACATGTACATGTAGGCTAAGCAAAACGTCAACTTATGCCAGCAACCATTTCACTTTGATAATAAACTACATTTTGGTACAGGGCAGTTCCAGCTTATGGATGTGACAATTGGACTCATATTGGTAAACAAAATGCCTTAGAGTGGGGGCAAAATTAGTATCAGTGAATTAATTTGCATAACTTTTAATGCAACCTCTGTCCTCGGAATACTGAGAAATCCTCAAATTTCATATAATCAATTTCATCCTAAGAATACAAGGCATTTTATCAGCGTTATGGATGTGACATGAAATGGACACACTTTTGTGAGAGACTCTGTGACTTTTAAAGGAAACTGCCGAAACTATGATATATGTACCATGAAGGAGACTTGAATGAACACAAAAAGTGTGTTTTTGAAACTATGCGTCATTTTTGTAATGCATTATGTAGGAAAAACTGGCGTTATGGATGTGGCGTGTCTAAACCAGTCCTCGACAAACTACATAAAACACATAATTAAGTAGTGAATTTTGATATGAAACAATTGAAATAGTAATCATGAAAAACTAGCGATGAAATTATTGCTTCCTCAGTGCCCACTAAGATCCACAGGAAGAATCAGGACAAGTCATTTAAAATATAAAAAAGAAATTATTTTTTTTCTTTTACCATCATCAATTTTGGTCAGTGATTCCCGGGTTACTGAAACACCAGGGAACATGAAACTTGGTGGCCACTCCCCTAAATAACCAGCCCTACCTGAACCGTTGCACCCAAGATGACAAAATATTTATGGTATGTTAGTCTCAAGAGCCCGCATGAACCTAACCCATACCCACTCATTTGTGATTTGCACACATAAAGTACATGCACGCGCACGTGCACACACGCACATGCACACACACACGCACATGCGCACGCACACACACACACACACACGCACGCACAGTCGCACACATACAGACAGGCAAGCACACAAACACATAAACACATACAGACAGACAGGCAAGCACACACACACACACGCACACATGCACAAACACCCACCCACATGAATGCAGACACATAAACACACACACACAGACAGGCGCGCGCGTAATGTGCGCATGCAAACACACACACGCACACACACACACACACACATAAACACACAAACACAGGCACGCATACGCACATGCACACACACAGACACACACACACACACACACACACTTATAAACAAAAGCAAACTCACATATGCACACACTCATTTACATGCACATGTAGGTAGGAGATGGAGACAAATTGACAAGCGTGATTTATTTTTGCGAAGAGAATATGCAGGACTGAGAGGTGGTCATATTTTGTACCGCTATGCGGTACATCTAGTTTATTGCTGCCCTTACTCATGTTACTCTGTGGGTATTAGCTACAGAGGACCTGACACTTCAAATGCTGTCATATCGTCACATTTAAAATTAAACTGTGTTAAGCAGGCGTGAACGGCAGGCTGAACAGATCTGCAACAGAAGGAGGTTGCTATGTTAACTCCAGCTGCAAAGTCAGCCATCTTCACCAGCTAACACGATAATCCAGTTACTGTACAACATTAGTATGACAGTTACAGGAAGATAATCGTTCAGATTTTTCGTTATTAGGCCACTTGAAAATAGGCTATGGCTAGGCTAATCACTGGAGGTATTTTAATATTATGTTTGTTTTGCTAATGGTTAGGCAAGGCCTCCCTGTGGTTTTGATCAACCTAATAATCTTTGAAATGTCAATTGTAAACACTAAGTTGAAATGCGTTGAAACTGACATGCCACCAGAACAGACTTTTTATCGGCTTTGAGGTATAATAAAGTCCCCAGTCTTGTAAATTCACATTATGTAACATCCATAACGTCACATCCATAACACACCATTAAAGGTTTTAAAAGTAAGAAAGGGGCACAATTTGGTCATCACACTTTACATTGATATAAATCAGCTTTGCACAGACACTATGGACATTGTCGCATCAACACTGTATGTGTAGCATAAACTTTTCCTATAAAACGTTATGGATGTGACATGGCCATGGAACTTGCTGACTTAAAAACAAAAGCCTTACAAATGTTAGCCTGGCTAGCGCCACCACTTCTCAATGAGACGTGGTCTGGGAACCAAACGTTAATTTTCTCGTATTTGAAAAAAATGCCCAGATCCGTTTATTGGGTGCCACGGATGTCTATCAAATGCGTCTGTGCATAGCTCATCATCGTCTTGCTTTCCCCTTGTTCTGTGATTGGTCCCCTATCTCAATTTTGTTAAAATTTGCTCCATGGTCTCCAGGTTGCCTTAGCAGCTGTTTGAATCAAATGAAGAAGAAAGTGGCAAGGGTGCAAGTTACGCCGGCAAGGGGCAGCATGGGAACACCCAGGCTATACAAATGTAAGGAGTTGTGCTCTTAAAGGCAAGCTGAGCATAGACATTGCTCTACCATTCCCTTGTCAATCTGGAATTTGACACAATTTGTCAAATGACACAATTTGTTTGAACATTGGGTCCATTTATCCACTTTTGAAATATGTATAATATTACCATGTAAAAAAAGTTGTTTCTGTATGGTTGCACGCCATATTTATGATGTAAAAAGAGTGTCATTCTCCATCAAATTCAATCAGATCAGTTACAAACAATAAAATATAGACCTAAATGAAGATTTTAACAACAGTTCTATTTGCGTATGCACAACTTCTTTTTTCCATGGTAAGGATGACCTTTGCATGGAATTGCCCTACAACATATATAGGCCTACAGCAGGAATAACATAATTGGGCTTAAGCAGTGAGGTATGAGCTACACCAGGCGCGTAACTGAAGCGTTCCGTTCGCGACGTGTAAAATCCATTTTAGATGAATGGTCTATTTTTTTCGAACGTACGCCCCACTGCATGGGCGAATTATGAACTTTTTCGCCCCTGGGCCCAGATGTATTAAGGGCCCCCCACTTATTGTCGTATATGTGGGAGGGGGGGTTTGGGGGTCCTCCCCCAGAATTTTTTTTTTTGTTTGATGTGATTTCCTGTATTCTGGTGCATTTTGGGGATGGCCAATACTAAATTCAATCAGATTCATAGCCTACATCCTGATTTGTTGATATTGAGGCAATGATTCCATGCAAAGGCTTGGGCTTCAGGGCCCCCTGACCCCTTGGGCGCCTGGTGTAGCTCAGCCCTGAGAAGAATTTTTATGCAAAGTGTCAGCCCCTGACTGTGCCCATCCATTGCCTACATTTATGGCGTTTAATGTAAAATGGATTTTACGCGTCGTGAACGGAACGCTTCAGTTGCGCCTGGTGTAGCTTCGCTGTCCGAGTAATTACATTCCAGAACGTACCTTAATGATAGGCTACTCCAAACTTTATAAAGAAACGAAGTTTAAAAAGAAAAACACAATATATCAGATGGATTACACGAATAATTGACAAGGAAGTACAAAATTATTCAAGGTTTCTTTTTTCAAGTACAATAAATATGGGTCAAAACAATCCATGAGGAATTCATATACAGGATCAGGCGTAATTTAAAAGGAGGAAGCAAAGAGAAAATAATAATAATAATAATAATAATAATAATCAAAACAGAAAAACAAAACACAACAGAAAAAAAAAAATATAACTAGGGCTTAGTCATTAAATCATATTCTGTAACACTGTTCAAAAGTTGTACTGCTTTCTTATACTTCATAGCTTTAAAGGCTTTTGTATAATAAAGGAAATCATTGTAAAACCCACTAAAAGTGGGCTTAACCTTTGAGTATTTACATTTATGTACAACATTTTTTACAGCGAATAACAATCACATTGACTAAGAGATCGTCTTTATCATTCACAGTAAAGAGTCCATATATAATGTCCTTTAACTCAAAGTTATCTAACATTAAACATTTAGGACTGAGCCAGTTATGAAGGTCAAGCCACAAGGTTTTAACATAAACAAATTCGACAAACAGATGCTCAGTGGTTTCCAGCCCATTACAAAATACACAATTATCAGTTTCAATCCCAAAGCTCCTTTTGATTAATTCGTTGGAGGGGTATATTCCATTCAAAGTTTTGAAATGTAGCTCTTTGGCCTTAGGCATTATGGGATATCTCATGTATTTAGTTCGCAAAAGCTGTATACGATTCTTTGGAAAGACTTTTAAAATGGAATTTCTATATGTTAATAAGGGGTAAGACAGGTTGATAAATAGGTTTCTAAGACATTTGTTGGAGAATCTAAAACTCTTAAAGGCACAACCTCCAACACAGAGCTATGGTAGGGAAAGACAAATATTGGGATCTGAAATTATTCCTCTTATTAGGCCTAAAATGGAGTCAGGTATGGCGTCGAATACAGAATGATATGTATCAATGTTGCAGGTTATCTCTAACAAAAGCTTGGATATGGTAAAAGACATCCATTAGAATCAATTAAATGCAGGACTGACCAGATGCCCTTCTCTAGCCAGTCCTTGATATACAAGGATGACTTCTTTACAGTAACGGTGTGTTTCCACACAGCGAAACACCTCGCGATTTTCGGCCAGCGAAATTTCGCCTCGGGGGCGTGACGGCGAAACCGCTAACCTTTTGACTGCAGTGTCTAGCCAGTGGTGGCAAGCGAGCTAATTAGGCTAATCAGCTAATTCAAACGTTTAAGTACTTACAGGGCTTAAATTTCACTGCGGTATTGCGGGTATTGCGCATAATTTGTTCAAGTCCCGCAACTCTAGCCATCATAATGCGAGAAATTCCCGCATACACTTTTACAGCCTGTCTGATGATGTTAATATAGCCAATCATTAAGTGGCGATTGAATGCGGTGCTATTGACGGACTGATCAACTACCGAGTTGAATTGAACATAGCCTCATGCAGGCGCTTACACACACACGGAGAGAGAGAGCGAGAGAGAACCACTTTGCGCTTACGCAAATAGGCTACGCTACCATGGCAAACTTTTACATCTGGAAAGAGCCCCTTGGTAACTATCCTGCTAGCTCAGGTCACGTCAACACTTGATCCCAGAAAGATTGTCTTCGACATGTTAGTTTTTTGAACATTTATTGTATCTAATGACATAGAAAACATAATGATTTGCATACACATACCGCACTATGCACAACTTTTATTCACTAGCAACTATAGCCTAAAACCGTCAGGTTGAAGGGGGGCTAATTACTCCATAGAATTACTCTCACGTATTTTCTTATACCTACTCATCAGCAATGTGCACTCAATTGGACCTACACACCACATTAAAGATATGCCTAAGTGTTATAGGTTAAACGTCAATATGAGGCATTCAAATGACTAAATATGTTTAGCTACTAGTAATTACTAGTAAAATGCTATACTTTAAAAAAAATGCATTATTAAATAAATACACTCTATATGAATTCAAAAATATATGATAGAAACATATCACATAAGCTATCCTTTTCAGTGTGTTTGTGTGTGTGGAGAGAGTCAAGCAGAATCTAGGATGTCCACTGTTGTGAATGATCCCACTACAGTATATATTACTGATGACGTCAGGGTGGTGGGGGCCCCAAAATCAAACACTTTTTTAAAAAAAGTATCGAAGTATTGAAATCGCAATTCTTGACTTGGTATCAGAATCGACCCCCAAATTGTGTAAATCCCCCCTACATGAATAACCTAAGGGGGGAATTCCCCCCCATTTTGAAAAATGAATTTTAAGCCCTGACTTAATGAAGATATCCAGGGGTCTTTATGACTCGACTAAGACTATGTTGCCTATAAACAACAATTCATGTTCATAGAAACAACAAGGTCAATAAGACATAATATATTTCATACCTGTGTTGCAGCATGTAGCCTAGCTGTCTAGCTAGGTTTACAATGCAATCCAATGTCCTAAAATACTAGCATTTAAGCCTGTCAGCTAGCTAAAAAGATCGAAAGTGCTTAAACTAACATATATAGTGGTCTATTTAGTGGTGTATGTGCTCTGACTAAGTTCGTGTGGTATATAAACCACAATTCGTGTTGATACAAGTGCCAATGTTCGTGTAGAAACATTTTAATCACATACAAATGTTTGTGTTACAGCTCAGGTAGTCTCCGCCATCTTGGTCACACTTTTTTGTAACTCCCGCCTCCAAACACAACGACGCGAACCTGATTGGTTCTCGAATGGTCCTCATTTAAATAAAGTTAAACTTTGGCCAACTTTGTTTCGCCTGCCTCGGCGATCCGCTTTCATTTCGCCCAACTAGGGCGAATTTCGTCTCCATTCAACCTCAATGAGAGCGACGCGAAATTTCGTTGTGTGGAAAAACACCGTAATATAGCTGTATTTCCAGATAGGTGTGTTGAGGGGTAAAATTATGATTGTACAGAATCTTCCAGTATAAAGCAACCTGCTGATGGAAGAGGGATAATTTGATGGGCAGATTCTGAATACAGAAGTCACATTTAGGGAAAAAATCTATACCACCTATTTTTTTGAATATTTCATGGGGGATATGGTACCAGAAGCTGGTACTGTTGTTTAAGAATGATTTCAACCACTTGATTTTTAATGTTCCGCTTATGGAGTCAATATCAATGGCCTCTAATCCCTCCATCTCTGATGTCTTTTATAATTTCTGATCTTTTAACATAGCGAACCCTTTTCTTCCATATGTAGTCAAAGTTTATTTAATTTATTTTTTTAATGGCTCTCTTGGGAATAAGCAGGATATATACACTTTGAGATACTCTCCATTTTTGTTAGAAAGACTACCCAGTAAGCTAATGTCTCTCAGTAACCATGAATTAAGTTTAGCCTGACAATTCTTAATCCCAAAATTATCCTTGATACATTCATGTTCTCCCTTTCTATTGGAATACTAGAAATATGTATCTAAGTATTTAACTGTAGATTAATGGGAATGTTATAGGCTTCGGTTAGATTGCACTGGTGGATAGGCATTAACTCACACTTATTTAAATTCAATTTCAGGCCAGAGGCTTTAGAGAAAGACTCGATCGTCTTCAAAACTTTTAGTGTCTCGGCCAGATGCTTCATAAAAATAGTTGTCATCTGCCAGCTGGCTAATTACAACTGGCAATCCTAAAATGTCAAGTGGGGCAATATTTGAGTTTTTTATAAGAATAGAGAGCATTTCTGTGGCTATTATGAAAAGAAGGGGAGAAATAGGACAGCCTTGTTTGATTCCACGTCCGATATTAAAACGGGGTGAAGTGCCCCCTGGTTAGGAGATGGAGCTGTTAGTATTGTTATATAGGGAAGCTATAATATTTCTGAATTTATCACCAAAACCTTATAGTTTTAAGCATTGAAAAATAAAAGGATGCTCAATAGAGTCAAAGGCCTTGTAAAAGTCAAGAAATAACAAGAAGCCCTCATCCTTAATCAAGTGTTTGTAGTCTAGTACATCAAGTACCAAGCGAATGTTATTGTGGATAGATCTGCCCTTCATAAAACCAGATTGGGAATCACTTATAATGTTGTGGACTTTTTTAATCTGTTAGCATAAACAAGAGTTATAATTTTATAGTCATTATTTAGTAAAGTAATTGGTCTCCAATTATCTAGCACTTTGGGGTCTTTGCCATGTTTGGGAATTAAGGTTGTTATACCCTGTTTCATGGTGGGGGGGAATGTCATAATATCTGTCGCTTCCTTTAACATAAGAAGGACAGGGCCTTTCAGTGAATCCCAGAAGTGTTTATAAAAGTTGGCAGTAAGACCATCAATTCCAGGAGATTTGTTTAAAGGTGCCATGTGTAATGTCCGCCAAAAAATCAATTCATACTCCACATTCCATAAAAGATGGGGGCAGTATACCTCCAGAAAGTAAGTTGGTCTACCCTAGAGTAAAAACCGAGAAACGTGCATTGCAGTTTGGCTGGCGGTTATGTTGCCTGCATACCGCCTCCCATGACCGAAACTGGTATTATGACACCTGTCGGGCTGAAGTCAATGGGAGCCGCAAATCGGTAAATAGCGGTGACCAAAGAATATTTCTCTGGATAGCGAGACGGCGGTCAAAAATAGGTGCATTCGGACACAGGATGTGTGCATACAGGTGGGTCTTAAATTGAATATCGTGGAAAATTTCACCCCACCCTAATTTATTTAAAAAAATTAATCTTTCATACTTCCATATATTCTAGATTTATTAGATATAAAGTGAAATATTCAAGCCATTTTTTGTTTTAATCTTGATGATTACAGCTCATGAAAACCAAGAATCAGTATCTTGTAATAGTAACAATACACCCAATACATGGTCGGGCTGCTTTTGCACAAATTAGGACTGCATCAATGTGGTGTGGTATGGAGGCAATCAGCTTGCAACACTGCTGAGGTGTTATGGAGGCCCAGGTTTCTTTGATAGCGGCCTTCGTCTGTATTGTTGGGTCTGGTGTCTCATTTTCATCTCGACAATAAACCATAGATTCTCTATGGGGTTCAGGTCAGACGAGTTGTCTGGCCAATTGAACTCCGTAATACCATGGTAAGCAAACCAGTTACTAGCGGTTTTGGCACTGTGGGCCGGTTCTGAGTCCTGTTGGAAAAGGAAATAAGCATCTCATGCACAGTATTTCATTGTAAGGGGCGCAGGTAGAGATTAGAGTTTGCGTAAACAGAGCATCTGCTTTCAGAGAAACATTATGGAAACACTCTGAATTGTAAGGACCACATCTAGGGCTATTGAGTATCCCAATTTTTAATCATGTTGGTCTAAAAACATCTAGAAAAACTAGAACTAGAAAAAGTCAGACTACAAATCATTTCGTAACCCCTACCATATATTTGACCACCACCAGTTTAAGAACCACTTCCCTAGAGAAGGAACTCCTATGTGTTTCTTTTAATACAATACGTGTTTTATTTAATTTCTCATCTTTGTACTTCCAGTTGACAGTTTTTCATTTTGTTATATAAATAAGATGAACAATCGAGAACTGCTAAATGTTTAGCCTATTTTGTCTGTACAATGTACATAGGCTCATAAAGAGAAGAGCGCTGTGCCCCTGCATGTCCACTAAGAATGGGCAGCCAACCGAGTGTCCTGGAACAACATGGCTTCACCATGGTAAGAGAGGAGGGCCATGCCACCCTAGTGAAGTCCCAGGAGGGCAATCAGTATCTCGTCAGACAGATCCATAACAGCATAGAGGTGAGAACGCATGTATTTCCCATAAAACCCCTTCTGTGTCTTGTAACGTTTACCTGTCTGTTGATTGATTGACGTCTATAGACTAAACCATATTTTTATGTATGGAATAAAACAATTTGACTATGTCTAACAAAGTATAGTATAGGCCTAGGATATAGGAACATGTCCGTAACAGCCAACTACGTATGCTTGTCTGTGCTAATAGTGGTTTGTTTCTTTTGTTTTCATTTTTTGGTTGCTAATTTCATCCTTTTTTTCCTTCATGCTGATAATCTCAACAAAAACGCCTTAGCCTTTTAATGTTTTGCTTTAGCATATGTTGTTCATGGCTGCAATGTCTCATCTTTCAGGATGTTAAAGAAATTCTCAAAAACCTGCAGCATCCTCATATCATTGGACATGAGAAGTCCTTTGAAGGTACAATATATGTTTACTGCTGAAATAATATCAACAAATTCACCAATATGGAGGAAATTAATATGTTTACTGCTGAAATAATATCAACAAATTCACCAATATGGTGAGCAAATGGAACTGCTGTAATGTAACCAATAATGCTGAATATGATATGGATGTTGTAAAACGACTCAAACATTTTCTTTTGATTTACAGATGATGGAACATTCTATGTTTTGGTGGACTACTCTGAGGGGGGAGATTTGTCTAAAAAAATTCAAGCTAAGCGGGAATGCGGAGAACAGTTTACAGAGGAAGAGGTGCTCTTACTATAAGTATTTATTCTTATTCTGAATAGATTACCATCTTTACTGTAACTAGTCTGGCACAGATACAAATATGTGTACATATCTTTATTCCAGATTAAGGATTGGGTTGTCAAAGTCTGCATGGCACTGAAGCACTTGCATTCCAAAAACATTGTTCACAGAGACCTAAGACCTCAGGTACAGTATGCTGATAAACAGCTGTGAAATATAAAATGGCTGTAGTAGAATATAGTTTATGGAATGTAATTTGCAGGTCATCATAGGTGCCAAGAGTAAATTAATTATTATTAATATTATTAATGCATTTCAATTCATGTTCAGTACTCCTGTATTGTGGTTTGATTTAAATTCACAATTGAACATAATATGCCATTCTTGTCATTTCCTTTTGATTTTATTATGTGTGTCTTTTCCATCACCATTATTTTCATTAACCTTGTCTTGGTTAATAGAACATTTCCCTCACAGAGTTTGGGACAGTGTGCCTGGGAGAGCTTTTAGAGATCAAAGAAAGGTATGCCTCAATGTCATACACATTCACTCAACCCATCAACCAGTAAATCTGTTTCTGAATATTTAATTGATCTGCCTTGCCTGTCAGAGCTGGAGTAGAGAGTGACTCTACTGGGGAACTATACAACATCGCCCCTGAAATCCTGACGGGAGATGCATACCATGATAAGAGGTAACACTGTTTCACCACTATTGCAAAACCATTTGTCTGGAAGATAGGGAGGTTATACAATTCAGTTCATGTTGAAGTACTTGTTGAAATGTTGTCATGGTGTACAAACACACAGGATATTCATATAGAGCACAACAGCAAACATTTTGGAGTTGATATGATTTCAAAGATGTCACAACCGCTGAGTATGCAATATGAGAGAATCAGTTTCCTTTTTCCCCCTCTATATTTGTTTGTGCAGTGATATCTGGTCCTTGGGCTGTCTCCTATATGAACTGTGTATGATGAAAAGTGCAGTAAGTAGAACTACTGATTTAAAGACAACTTTAAAAAACATAAATGCTTAAAATATGCTTAAACTCCAAATGTGCCAGATAACCTGTATGAAGTGGTCATTTTCTTTCTCTTTTCAGTTTTCAGGAGAGAGTGCAGTAAATCTGGTTCCTAAGATCCTGAGTGGTTCTTATGCGCCTCTCCCAAAGACCTTCTCCAGTTCTCTCTGTCGGCTCCTCAGCGATCTCCTGCAGACAGACCCGGAGCGTCGACCTTCAGCGCAGGAGGTCTTGGCGAGGCCATTCATTATTGCCTACCTCACAGCCCAGGTGAGGTCCTAGCTGCAAAGCAGTGCCTGTGGTCCCTGCACACTGAACCCGCATTTGGATGTGATGGCAGTGCAAAATCGTGTTAATATTTTGTTAAGTAGTGACTGGGGTAGCACTAATGGTTTGTTTGTTACCCCTGTCGCTGCTTAAGAAACTATTAAAAAATGTCTTTGAGTGCGACCTTCTTTGATTTTGGAGTATTGCAATTGGTAATCACACCTTTACAGAAATCGTATGCCCTTACATGATGTTGGTTCTCACAAAGCTGTTGTTGCTTGGGTCTATTTTTTCCTCCTGGAGTTTGTCCTTATCTTATCTTTTCAACTTAAGTGTACTGTGTTAAGGAGATGGACATTTTTGTGTTGAAGACACAAGATATCTTGTTAATATTGGTTAAAATGTCATGCCTTATAGGATTAGTATCATATCACAGAGAGGTTGAGTTAAACAAAAATGTGTAGATGGAAAAATGAAACTGCGTTTTATGTTGTTTCTTCAGCGTTTACATAGAATACTTTTTACCTCCAGGTGGTGCTCAATTCCAATTGTTTCTCTCAAATTTGGTCTCAAATTTATCAAATTTAGGGAAATGCAAGTGAAAAAATCTGATCAATACTGATTCACAATTTTCTGACATCTCATAGATCAAACAACTAACCGATAAACCAGGCACATACTTGATTAATCAATTCTGAAAAGAATCATATTATGAAAAAAATAAAAACATGATGGATGTGAATTTTGTTTGTTTCCGTGTGGTGGTGCCTGGCTTGTTCAGAGTGAGCGGACTGTTGCACATAATAGATATGAAATTTGTTTGTTTGTGTGTTGTGGTGGTGCCTGGCTTGTTCAGAGTGAGCGGACTGTTGCACATAATAGATATGAATTTTGTTTGTTTCTGTGTGGTGGTGCCTGGCTTGTTCAGAGTGAGCGGACTGTTGCGGAGCTCCAGGAGAGCCTGCAGAAGCTGAGGGCCCTGGCTGACGGTCTGGAGAATGTGCACTTTGGCACCACTGTGGGCAGTCTGACTGGCGGGGTGATTGGAGCAGCTGGAGGCATCACCTCCATCGTGGGTCTCATCTTGGCCCCCTTCACTCTGGGTGCCTCTCTGATCGTGACGGGGGTCGGGGTGGGCATCGCTGTCGCTGGTGGTGCAACCGCAGGAGTCTCCAACATCACCAACATGGTCAACCAGTCCACCGACCGCTACAATGTGAAGAACGTCATCCGCGAGTTCCAGGAGAAGATGAACTCGGTGGTGGTCAGTCTCCAGCACATCTGTGAAGGCCTGGAGGCCCTGAATCTCTCAGCTGAGAATGGTAATGGTCCAGGGACAGGGACGACAGGGGACATGGCCAAGGCGGGCGTTAGAATAGGGCGAGGGCTGGGGGGCATCCCTGAACTGATGCGCCTGGCACAGGTGGCGAACATAGGCAAGGTGGCAGCACAGACGGCCAGAGCCGTGCGGGCAGTAGAGGTGGCCACCGGCATCTTCTCCGCCTTCTTCCTGGCCGTTGACGTCTTCTTCATCGCCATGGACGCCAAGGAGATCCACGACATCCGGCAGACCTGGGCGGAGGCGTCCACCCCAGAAAGCCCAGTCCAGCTGAAGGTGCTGGACGCTGAAGACTCTGAAATCGTGGAGGAGGGCAAGCCAGAGGTGAAGTCCGAGACTATGAAATTTGTTCTGCAGATCCGGGAGACGGCAACCCAACTGGAGGAGATTCTGGACGAGCTGAATGACATTATCACCTTCCTCCCAAAAGTCGAAGCCTAAGCACAAAATCTCTGAGACTGACCGCATTTCAGTGTTATGTTAAGCACCTTATCAGACATCCTACCCTTTCAAATATGTTGAATCTCTGACAGCACTGAAATGACAGGAAATATGTTTCCTGACCACAAGTCTCATTTTTGTACTCATGGCTTTTTGTTATATTTTTGAATATTTCACATCCTTTATGGCATATCAATAATGCAATGGATCATCAGATAAGCTTTGAATCAATAAAAAGAATTTTTGCTGAAGTACTGTTTTTCTTTTTTAAGAGGAAATTCCCTTTAAACGCTGTCCCCTAAATCAAAATACTTTAATCCAGAAATTGTGGTACTGCTGTTATGTCACAACAAATTCATATCAGGATTTTATCAAGACAAAGAGTACTTTGTATGTACTTTAACATGCATTGCCAAAACTTGCATAAAGCATATATATTGTGTGTATACATCGATATTGTAGATGGTTTGTATTATGTACCTGCTTGAAAACTCCACTCCTCCTTCAAAAACTAAGGCTACTTTGTTGGAGATGTTGGTTGTGGCTGATTGCCTAACCATAGAACCTAATCCGGTTGTTGTGTTAAACAGTTGTGGCCTACTGGCAGTGCATGTTGTATGATGACAAAATAGCTTTGACACACAATGTTACATGATACCACAATTGTACCCTTTTGATTTTTTTTCTACATGCACAGCTATCAACAAAGTCGTCTTTTGTGCATTCCCTGCAGTGAATTCCAAGGCCTTCACCAGATATCGATGTTCTAGAGAAATTTTAATCTGGATGGTATTTCCCCACCTCTTTAAATTAATAGATAAAATTAATAACTTTTTATTTCTCATCTTTTATAAAGACACTTATCCAGGAAACAGGACATAAAGTACATAAAAAAATCTGTAATTAAGCTATATAATATCTATTGTGTTTCAGCACATTTCAAAACGTTTTCACACAAACAGATGTATTGTCCCTCAGTCTGATTAGAGAGTGACAGTGTGCAGAAAGAGCTTGAGGAAACCTATACAAAGGTGAAAAATTAGACAGGAAAATATTTGGTCAAATCAGACGAGGGAAAACTCCTCCTTGTCTTTGAACAAGACAAACGTGAGGCCGTCGGCCTCGCGTCTGATCGTGGGCCTCGCACCTGGCCAAAGATGATATTAATCGCTTATTCTTCATTAACGCCTATTGTAGCCTAAGCAAAAAGCTTAACGTGGCTTAATGTCTATAAATGATCAGTGATCACCAAATTTCTCTCATATTGTTCCTCATAATCACTATGTTTTTTTCAATCTCCTTCACTGACGCATATGGAAAAGCCTTAACGTCCCAAAACAACGATCAATGGTCATCAAATTTCTCTCATATTGCTCCTCATAACCATCTATAAAAATCTATCCCAAAGTTGTTTTCTTTTGGAGCAAGTCCGAATCCCAGGACATAACGCACTGTAGGCTACCTAATAGGCTCGAGATAATTCAAAAGGGGACAGTAAGGCTAGGCCTAGGCTGCTGCACTTAAAACTTAAAAAAGATTGAACGAACCTCCCCGAACTTTTAAATTGCGATCAGTGGCCGGCATCGGGTGAAAGAAGGTTTTCGAAGTTGAATAGGCTATTAAAAAGTATTTGCGCACCTCCATGTCACAGGAGAGACTGGGCTCGCTCTTCTGTGAATCGAAAAATGCGTTAGGCCAGCTTGCAGGTAGCCTATGATTTCATGGCTGAGTTTGCGGCAAAGTAAGCAAGAACATTTTTTATTCCGAGTCAGGATGCCATTTATTTGTCCAATGTTAGCCTACAGACCATAGTGCTTATCAATAGTTTGAATGTCGAGAGTGTTTCTGCTCATTGACAAATAGTGTTCAGCACAATGATTCATGCCCAAGCTCCCAAATTGACCCAGTACAGAAGCCATCAATAAATTGTTGGGGAGGGTCATGCGTTTTTTCTCAATCACTTTGAAGGGTCATAGAAAAAATTATTTCTGGCGGGGGAGGGTCACGTCTTTTTTGACTAACGCTCCCAAAACTCCTCCGGTGGCCCCTTAAATAAATAACGAACAGTCCCTAAGCGCATGTTTGGCATGGTAGCTGGCCGTGGTCATGGAATGCCTGAAGCGGAGATCGCGATAGAGCGATGGCCGTTTGCACCCCCTGTGTAAGGAGGATGCGTAACTGGGCTATCAATGAAATGAAGGAGTAGGGGGAGGAGGAGTGATAATTTTGCGAGAGCCGCAGCGTGTGACAAGGAGGCCGGCTTAAATATCCTGGCGGCGGAAGACAGGTGAGTTAATTGCTGTCAATCATCCCTAAGGGCTCCTCCCAAACTTTGTTTAGAAAAAATCATTTATATATTAGCCTAATGTAATTTTCACATTGACGTCTGTCTTTTCCGAACTTTGTACTCCCTTGTTAATTGGGCACAGATACTAGTAAAATTGGCTCTAAATTTATTTTAGAGCTTTTTATAGTAGTTGGATTAACTTTGTCACTTCGTCCAGTAGAACTGAAGAGAAAACCAGGTCAGAAGATGGGGGTTGGCCAAATCGGCTCATACTTTGTATGTGTGATAGATATGTGGAACTATGAACAGCCATATGATTAAAACCCCCTCCAGTTACTGAGTTCTGGGGCCCCCCTTGGAGACCCTCGAAAATCATGCAATTTATGGCTATATATATGAACATAACTTTTGGATATGAACATAACTTTTATATTTCCATAGAGTCTGAGTTCAGTTTTACAGACCAAAAGTTAAATATGAAGCATTGAAATTAAGAGAGTGTACTAGGGGGTTATCAGAACCACTGAAAGCAGAATTTTCATCTCTCTATATTTGGTCAATTTTATGAGGCATTATTTCACATGCACGGTGGCTTTGGTGGATGGTTTTACTGTTGCTGGAGAGAGGAACATCTATTGATTCAAAAACAATCGTCGTGTAATTGGGCCACACATAATGCGAGCTGTGACAGGAGGGTCTTTATGGGCATTTTTTGGCATCATACTCTGAAAAGCCATTTTTAAACAGCAATATCTGGAAAACTATCTCACCTGTAGTATATGTGGGGGAATTAACACTTTTAATTAGTTTGATGTGATTTCCTGTATTCTGGTGCATTTTGGGGATGGCCAATACTTTAATTCAATCAGATTCAAAGCCTACATCCTGATTTGTTGATATTGAGGCAATGATTTCATGGAAAGACTTGGGCTTCAGGGCCTCCTGACCCCTTGGGACCCGGTAGGCCCGTGCAGTAATCCATCCCTGCCTGTAGCCTTCACATTTTCTACAGTCAATATCTGTTAATAATAGCATCCAGACATGGAATGTCGGAGGTGTAGCTCAAGTATAACCTAGAATGGTACTTAAACTTCTTCCAAAATTTGGCTTGGCGAAATAAAATAGCACATTTGAAGAGTTGTTGAGCCCCCAGATTTTCAGATAGAAGACTTAAATTGTACAGTAAGCATCTCTGGCACCAGGTTAAACACTGTACAAAATGTGGTCTCTCTTAGATTATTAGTTTCACAGATATTAAGGCTCAAATTTGGGAAAAAAAACACATCTTCGGCCAATTTCAGAGCCATATTCCAAAAAACTGACAACAGGTGTCAGGTCCAAACTGACTTTTTTTGAATGATCAAAGTCTTAAAATCACATAAAAAAATTGGGAGGGTGTTCAGCCTCATTTTGTCACAGTTAATTTTTAAAATCTTAGATTTGAGGGCGTTGTCACAGCAGGACACGGCAGCCATTTATAAGTATAAGTAAGTATATATACTATAGATCCCGTGAGGGAAATTTGGTCTCTGCATTTATCCCAATCCGTGAATTAGTGAAACACACTCAGCACACAGTGAGGTGAAGCACACACTAATACCGGCGCAGTGAGCTGCCTGCAACAACAGCGGCGCTCGGGGAGCAGTGAGGGGTTAGGTAGGTGCTTTGCTCAAGGGCACTTCAGCCATGCCTACTGGTCGGGGTTCGAACTGGCAACCCTCCGGTTACAAGTCCGAAGCGCTAACCAATAGGCCACGGCTGCCCCCACATTTGACAATGTGCCAATTCCAAAGTCCGGACTCACAGACTCACAGACTTTGGTGCTGTCCCAATCCCATTCATACTTATCTGAGCCCATGTGATCTCATACATTCACTCACTTAGCACCTGAGATCAATTAAGTCTGTGAGTCTTTAGTCCTTAGTCCTCCGGGCTCACTTTGGGATTGGCCCAAAGTGTTTCTGATAAATTGTGCGAGATCACATGGGTTCAGATAGGTATGAATGGGAGTAGCAATAGCTGGAGGGTTTTAATCATATGGCTGTTCATAGTTCCACATACTTATCACACATACAAAGTATGATTGATACGACGATTTGGCCGACCCCCATCTTCCGACCTCTGCCTGGTTTTGCCTGGTTTTCTTGTGCAATGACTTAAGTCATTTTAAGGGCTGACAATTATATGAAGGCAGGATTTGAACAGAAATATTTTACAGGTATTGGTTTTGCTATCCATTCTTGATAGACAAAGTTTGAACAAAATCCGAGATGGTGCAGCAACACCCTAATCTGATTTCACACGGAATGACCCAGAATGACAGAATGACCGACCAAGAGTGCAATGTTGATGGGAAAAACAATTTACTGTAATTTTTGTTTTGGTAAAGATTTTACTGTTGAATGTGCAAACACACAAACACACACTAAATGATCTTAAATCAACAATAATATAGTTATACATTGTAAGTAGTCTAATGCATTTCATGTTTAGTTGTTTTTTATTGTCTGTCTTTCTATATTCAATGCACAACCACACTTTTGGAAACCTGTTCAAACCAGTGCAGGCCTTATGAAACTTTATGATTTTGCACTGCTTACCCATACACCTTATCATAGTGCCATCATCCACATTTCTGCAGTAACACCATTGATCACCTAATGTTGCTGCAGTAGGCACAACACTACTCCTGGTGTAAAGTCTTCCTACCAAATCAGGCAGAACTTGTCTGTAGATAACATTAACTTTAGCCACCTCAAATCAGTACATTATGGGTAATGTGTGCTTCCACCTGATGGTAAGGTATAATCATTCTTCAAACTAAAATTACCCAGGCCATCCTTCTGTAAACAATGACGTAGGTCGGAAACCTCGACTGCATTTTGACCAACATGACATTAGCATCTGTAGAAAATTAAGTGGTTTGAAGCAATGAGAATTGCATTTATGATGTGCACAAGTGAGAAGATTATATGGCGTTTGAGCAAACAGTTTAGAGATTTTCCATTCTGATCTGAGAAATCCACCCAAGGGACTGAGATGAAAGTATGAAGACTGAATGATTCAATGTCAACATCGGGTCATCTGAAAAAAAAAAAAAAAAAACAAGATAAAATAGCCGTACAATGTTGGTTTGCTACATCACATTAAAAAAATGATCTAGTAGAAGAAAAAAAGAGTGATCTAGTAGAGGAATACGAACCTCAGAAGAGGTAAGAGATTAATCCCAAGGACATCAAAATAAGAGGGAGAAGATTCTGAGTGATGTCATTGACACTGTTACACAGGTCTGTAGAATTACAGCAGGACATCTTTGCAAAACTTTGTGCACTCAGTAAGTTGCATGCACTTTCTGTGGCACAGCCCTTCTGGTTGTCTAAATAACAGAAATATGTGTTACAGCAGATCATAGTTCATTTTTCTTGATGAAAAAATAATATATGTTGCCAAACTTACCCACAGTGAGGCAGTGGGTTTGATCAGCAAAGCATTCCATCTGGGAAGTGCAGCCCTTTTCCACACAGGTGTAGCACTTCCTCCCATTGGGATCTCCCAAGGGTATTTTTGCTACAACATGAAATTACTTAAATTACACCGTTTACAAAATGTTATGAGCAATCAGACAGTTTTAACACTTTGTACTAGCCAGTGCTCTACCTGGGAGGCTGTCATTTTTGTTGTTGCATAGTTCTGTTTCACAACAGGAAGTGTTTCCCGTCACTGTCCTCATACCATTAGACCAGGACCACGGAACACAAGACACAATCTTTGGTCCGCAATCTCTCCACACATGTTCTGAATTCGGATTATCCACTGCAAAATCACAGATACAACATGAAAGAGAATTTGTCTACATGGATATGCATTAGATTAGAGATTCAATCATCAGTCATTGCAGAGTACAAGTACAAAGACAACAACATGCAGTATTCATGTATTACAAGTTATGCTTCAAGTTAAAGTTGTCTTAACATACTGTACTGTAATGTAATGAAAACAAAGCAGTGTTCTTAAACATGCCATCACAATACATTTTGAAAGTAGGGAATATGTTTTATATATTTATATATTTACATGTATCAAATGTTTGTTTAAGAAAAAAAGTACACAACAGTCTACATGATTAAAGACAGGCATGTGCACACATACTGTACACGGCATTCAACAGTCTTTAAGTACTGCATGAAACTAAATGTGCCTTACCAAAGTATAGGCCCGTTGTTTGGGTGATACACACCATGTCCTTTGAGCATTCCTTCACTTCCCCCAGAGAGGGCTTCCCTTGATTCGCATAACAGGAGAGGGCTAGTCCTAAAGGTTTGCAGTTCAAGACATAACACATCTTTTTGATAAGAGATTCTCATAAAAATGACCTACAAATATTACACACATCACTCTACATACAGTATAACAAGATTGATAGGTTTACACTATAGCAGATTTCAAGTTATCGAACGTATAACCTAAACATTGACAACAAATAGCAAGGAAAAATGTTTTTTTTTTTTTATTATTCGAAATGTGTTTGTTATCACACTGATAGAGACTTGCTCCAATTTAAAGTCTTACCTTTGGAGATAAGCGTCATTGCCAGTACGAATCTCATCCTCAGCTCCATGTTTAACACACATGCAGGAGTAGTAGATCATCACAGGCTATTTAAAGCTAGGTTCAGAGGGGTTGGGCAAACACATGATGTCATGATGTCTAGACATAATATATGGAGACAAAATATTAGCTTTCTTTTTTGTCTTCAGTTTTGAAGGATGGGTCAATTAATGTTTCACTTTAATTTAAGGAGAATTATACAGTGAAGATAACATAAGATAAGACTTTATTGATCCCACAGCTGGGAAATGTACTTGTCACAACAGCTCAGTAGTATATGAATAAAAGAGTAAGAGAAAGTTGTATACAGTATGCCCAGCATACAAGCACACCTAAAAAACTAAATCAAACAGTGATTGCAACACGCTTTAGGGTTTTACCAATACGTTGAGGCAGAGTGAACCAATACAAATATGGTGGAGAAAAAAAGCTTCACATCACATGTACAGTGGAAGATGCACATGTTAATAATGAAGTTCAGACACTACATTAACATTACAGATTTTCATGACAGTGGTGTTATACATTCTGATGGCAGATGGAATAAAAGACCTGCGAAAGCGTCCCTTCTTACATGATGGGTGTAGTAGTCTGTTACTAAAAGAACTGCTTTGCGCAGCCACTGTCCCATGGAGGGGATGAGAGGAATTGGCCATGATGGATGCCAATTTGTCCAACATCCTCCTCTCCCCAACCACCTCAACAGGCTCTAGTTGGCAGCCCAGGACAGAGCCGGCCCTTTTCACCAGCTTAATTATTCTCTTCCTGTCCCTCTCAGAAAACCCACTACCCCAACAGACTACACCAAAAGACCTCAGTCTTCTCATCAAGTGGAGACGACTTTGGCCCTTCTTGTACAGGGCATCTGTGTTTTGTGACCAGTCCAGTTTATTGTTAAGGTGAACACCCAGGTATTTGTAGACTGATACCAGCTCAATGTCTACTCCCTGGATGTTCACTGGTGCAATGATGCCTTACAGCTGAAGTCAATCACCATCTCCTTTGTCTTACTGGTGTTCATCTGCAGATGGTTCTTTCCACACCATTCAACAAAACTGGTGATGACCCCCTTATACTCCAGATCATTCCCATTCTTAACACAGCCAACAATAGCTGTGTCATCAGAAAATTTCTGGAGATGGCAGCTGTGTCGTGTTGAAAGACACATCTGACTCACAGTCACGTAGCCCTTACGTACTGTGGTCTGTTGGTGAGGTAGTTGATGATCCAAGCAGCAAGATGACAGTCGACAGCTCCTTCTAGCCTCCCCCTCAGCAGTGCAGGTTGTATTGTGTTGAATGCACTGGAAAAGTCAAAGAACAATGACTCTAACAGAGCCCCCAGCACCCTCCAGGTGAGAGAGAGAACGGTGGAGGAGGAAAACTATTGCATCCTCCACACCGACCCCTGGTCGATATGCGAACTGGAGGGGATCCAGCTCACTGCCCACCAGGCAACGGAGGTAGTTCAGGACAATCCTCTCCATGCTCTTCATCAGGTGTGATGTCAGAGCCACTGGCCTGAAGTGATTGGGCTCTCTGGGGTGTGCTGTCTTTGGGACAGGAACCACACAGGAAGTCTTCCACAGGATTGGGACTCTTCCCAGACTGAGGCTGATGTTAAAGATGTGCAGAAAGACCCCACAGAGTTCATCCGCACAGTCCCTGAGAAGTCTGGGGCTGATCCCATCAGGACCTGTGGCCTTCCTCACCTTTGGGGTGATGTACTGATACTCCCACAGGCTGGGGAGGCATACCCTGAGTGAGTGGGGGGGTGGGGGTTGGGGTAAGGGCTGGAGAGTACAGAAGTTGTAGATGGACAGCGGGGAGGGGGAGGAGTGGTGGGTAACCTCCGAGTGGTGCAGGCTGGTGGTGCATGCTGGTGTCACAGATTGGTCTGGGCTCTGGTGGGTGGGGTCATGAGTGGTAACGGGGGCATCCGTATCAAATCGGTTAAAAAATAGATTTAAAAGAAAATTCCGGTTTTTAGCACTTTAAGGCCCTTTTCTGGTTTGTTTTGGATGAACTAGAGTGGTGGACACCGACATTTTGACGATTGGTCCTGTCTTGACTTTTCTGACTCGTTTTGAATCGCCTTTTCACTTCTCAGGGTGGCTGGCAATGGGCATACTGTAGTAGGCTACTCAAACATGTCCTAAAACAACCCTTAACGTTCGTTTTCAAAACTGTGCAACTCACCGAGTGGTTAGTGGTGTTCGTTGATTTTCCAAAACAAGTAGCGTAGCGAAATACAGTTTCTGTCGTCTTTTATTTGGCATTTTGTAAAATCCCATTGATTTCTGTCATTGCACGTTGATATTACTGCGCCACCGTCTATGCTTCAGGTTCAAATACGAATCATACATTGCGCCGATATATTTGCTTTTAATAGTCAACGAACTCCACTAAACACTCAGTGTACAGTGTAAACAATGGAACCATGGCTGAATGCAGACATCCCAACCTGCAAAAAGTTATTTCAGGGAGGTATCATTTCATTCTAATTTGCGGGCGTCAGGGAGCCGCTATCAATATGCGGGAGACTCCCGGGATGTCTGTAATGGATCTCCCAACGTAGCGTTAAAAGCCCAGTAAAGAGTAGAAATCATAGCACTATCCTCAACAATAACAGATATACTATACAATTTATTATACAATAATAGAAGATAAACATTGAATGGAAATCTTGTGAAACTAGTGAGAAACTAGACATGTTAATGCACGACATAGTCAAACATGTCAAAGACTACTAACACCAATAGGCTAGACTGCTGTATTTATGTAAGTTGCTCTGTTGAGTGTCCCCACCTTGACATAGCTTTCCACCAGGAGATTGCATTCTCAAACTTGGGCCTAGTGGCGAAATTCACAACAATGAACAGGTGAAAAGAAAACAAACCAGAAAGTGATGCTTAAGCATGTGAGGAGAAAGTCTGTACAAGTCAATAACCAGACTCCCCTCCTTTTGTGTCCATTGACAATAGGTTGTGCCGCATTTGGTAAACAACCTGTACAGAATTTCACAAAAGATGGCGGCAACCAGAAGAAAGGCAAGGTAAAGCTCCTCTGAAGGTCTCAATTTCCTACTTGAGTCTATTCTTCTGATGTGTTCATGTGCTTTTATGTTGGAAAGAGAAAACACAAATGTTCCTACTAATATTCCTACAATTGGTGTTTCTGTAATCTGTGTAATGATGAAGCACAGAACAGGACAGCATCACACTAGAGAAGGAGTTGCTGCAAGATTGTATGTACAAGCGCAAGAGCCGTTGTGCCTGTGCCACTCTCCCCAAAAATAAACTTACCTTTTACATGAATAGCAATGCCTCTTTTGAATAACGCTATAGTTCAAATTGCCCCAGAGACAGAGGTGAACAGTAACTAAGTAGAGTAAATTTGTACTTAACTTGAGTATTAATATTTTTGGAAACTTGCGACTTTTACTCCACTACAATTGACAAATACTGTACTTTTGACTACACTACATTTGAAATATGAGCATTAAGTACTTGTTACTACCCACATTTGATTCTTTAAATAATGGGATAGACCATCTTGAATTTTTCAATAGTTCAATTTGAACTTGGCTGAGGTAATGATGGTGACAACAGATTCTACATCAAAACATCCTCCATGTAGCCTAGGAGAACCCAGACAAACCTGTTAGCAATTGAGATTTGAGAAATGGTCTGGTGTTAACCAGGCTATCCTCCATGATCATTGCAAAATTCGAATGAAATCAGTCAATCATCTGACATTTACCACATAGCATAGATCTTTAGCCTATATTATTAAACAACAATTATTCTACTCATAATTGAGTTATCTGGTTTTGTATTTGGCAGTGAAAATTTTTTGATGTAGAGTTGTGAACAGAGAATGAATAATGATTTAAATTATATAATTGCATCCATTTGAACAGTTGCAAAGTTATGAAAATAGGTAAAAATGTTTTTGTTGGATGTAAGGAACTAAAGGTTTCTTCAAGTCGTATGACCTACCAAAGGATGTAGGCCTACACCCTATTAATGACCAAATAAACATTACATTTCAATACATTAAAAAGTAAAATTATTCTCGTAAAAGTAAACTTTTGAATACTTAAGTATTTTTTAAAAGCAAGTACTTCTGTACTTCAACGTAAAAATCTGATTTAGCAACTTTCACTTGTATTGGATTAATATTTAACATGGTGTATCTATACTTTCACTTTAGTAAAGGAATTGTGTACTTTGTCCACCTCTGCGTATATAGACAATAATGATAACCTAGGTCCTTGAGCATCTAACACACACCCTTATTGACTGTGAACTGTTATCAATGGAAAATGCGTCTAAAGTCTCATGATATGCTTGTGTAAAACTACACAAACTACAATATATAGGCTGTCATCTCAATGATACCCAATAACAGAGGTATCATTGAGATAACATCAACTAGTCGAATCATCCTGATTCACAATCAGTGGTGAGATAAAACTTATTTCGATAAACAGAAGCTGCAACACCTGCAAATGTCAAAAAATGCAGTTGGAAAAATGCAAAAATTAATTTACAGCAGAGGTAGACCCACACACATTGTTTCCTGACTGTTGGTGCTGTTTATTGTCGGTTTGTAAAGTTTAGTCGAAGTAGGAAGTAACTTTAGGAATCTCTGATCAATGATTGGTAAGGCTGTACCAATGATTTTGAAGTTAGCGCCCATCGCGATGACAGTGTAGCAAACATTTCCCAATCGCTAGTTACCAGACTCTGTTCACTCCATGGATGGGTTTGGATATTTCAGGCTAGTGTTCATGTGCTTTTATGTTGGAAAGAGAAAATACAAATATTCCTACTAATATTCCTACAAGTGGTGTTTCCGTAATCTGTGTAACAATGAAGCATAGAATAGCACAGCATCACACTAGAGAAGGAAGTGCTGGTAAGATTGTGTCTGTATAAAAGCCCTTGTGTCTGTGCCACTCTCCCCAAAGTAAACTTACCTTTTACCTTGTGAATAGCATTGCTTGGCATTTCTTTTGAATAACACTATGGTACAAGTTGTCCCGTAGAGACAATAAGGATAACCTAGGTCCTTGAGTGTCAAACACACACCGCCCTTATAGACTTACTGTGAACCGTTATACCTGTACTGCAAGTGCAAGTCTCATGATATGCTTGTGTAAAACTCAACATAGCCCCTTTCCCCAATAACAGATGTGTCAGTGAGATATCAACTAGTTGAACCATTCTGGTTTTCAATCAGTGAGGAACGAGAGAGAAAGAAAACTTATTGTCTGAAACAGAAGCAGCATGACCTGCAAACATCAAAAAATGCAGTTGGATAAATGCTCTTGGGGCTTATTGCTTAAATAATCTACTCATAATTGAGTTATCTGGTTTTGTATTCGGCAGTGAAAATGTTTTAGATTTGTGAACATAGAATGAATAATGAATCAGATCACGGAAGTGGAGAATAAGTTCCCTAACTCCACTGTATTTGTCATGGGTGATTTCAACCACACTGATCTGAGATCTGAACTTCTGAAATACCATCAGTTAGTGTGCTGTGCCACCAGGGGTGAACAGACTCTTGATCATTGCTATTCTACCATCAAAGAGGCATACCACGCTTGTGCGCACGCGCCACTAGGCAATGGTGATCATGCTGTGATTAAACTCATCCCCACATACCGATCTCAAAAAAAAAAAAAAAAAAACACCAAGAGGTCTGTACAGAAATGGACACCTACTGCAACTGAATCACTACAAGCCTGCTATGACATTACAGACTGTGAAACTATTAAATTAAATGCAAGTTATTGCATGCCAGACACATGCAGACACATGCTCGTCCTACATCCACTTCTGTGAGGAGCTCTGCATTCCCAGACAATCTATTGTCATTTTTGGAAATAGTAAGCCATGGTTCAATAAGGAAGTAAGGCTACGGAGGAGAGAGGAGGTGGCCCACAGGTGCGGAGGCAAAGCTGCCTACACCAAGGCCAAATACGCTCTCTGCAAAACCATCCAGCATGCTAGTATAAGAGGCTGTATAAGGCCAGGAACAGGTCGGGGATAAGAACAACAGAGCTGTCTGGAAGGGCCAACAATCTGCCACGGGCTACATAAAGCCCCCCCACCAGCCTCCACTGACCCAAATATACCAGACAAGTTCAATGTGCACTAGGTTCGAAGCCCCGCGTGGGTCCCCTCACTCCATCCCCTCTACAGACTTCCTCACCAACAGGACTCAGTATGTCAGGCTGGGCCCACATCTCTCACAGCCCCGCACAGTTAACACCGGTGCCCCCCAGGGCTGTGTGCTGTCCCCCCTGCTCTTCTCCCTGTACACCAATGACTGCACCTCTGGAGACCCTTCTGTCAAAACCATCAAATATGCAGACGGCACCACCATAATAGGCTTCATCTCCAACAACGACGAGTCAGCCTACCGCAGATAGGTCAGTCTCCTGGAGTCCTGGTCAGTAACCTGGAGCTTAACATCAACAAAACAGTGGAGATGATAGTGGACTTCCGCAAAAAAACCCTGACTCATCCTCCTCTGGTCATTAACAACTCATCCGTTACTGTGGTAGAGCACTTTAAGTTTCTGGGCACAACGATCACCAACACACTCAATTGGGACAATAACATCTCCCAACTAGTGAAGAAAGGCCAGCAGCGCCTACTTTTCCTCCGCCACCTGAAAGGACTACAGGTCAGTCCCCCCCCAATCATGGTACAATTCTACAGAGCGGTCATTGAGAGTGTGCGAATGTAACAGGGTAATACTTTGGAAGGGCCAAGGGGCCAATCACAGTAGCCTGACTACGCCACCCTGAGGCCTAGTGCATCAGGGAATCTTTAAGAGATCGTACCTCTAAACAGAGACCGCTCTTTCAGGTTCGTAATTACACCATGGAGACATGATTCCAGGAAAACAAAGGATTTATTAATACACAAACGGGTGGGGATCTGAGGGTGGCAACTATGGACGTCCACACAAATATTTGACATGCAAGCATTAAGAAAAGCTCACCTAGTACACAGCAAAGGCACACTGCAAAGCGATGAGCAATACACAAAACCACACCACACGTATGCTCAGAGTAGCCCCCCTCAGAGCCACCTCCCTACTAAATAAACATAAAAGTTACAAACAGAAGGACAAGACAGGCAACACAAAAACCAAACATAAAATAACCAAAGCAAAACCAAGACAAGACAAGACAGCAGCACGACCCATGTTCCCCATCAGCATGACTGTGCTGCCTAAAAGAACAGAACACAGAAGATTAAACAAAGAACACACCACAATATACATAACATAAAACCACAAATGTCTATGGGGAGACAGCATACCTGACGGTAGCACAGACAGGAGCTACACCAGTGGAGTCTACATTGCTACTGGCTGCTGCCCCTCTTAAGTAGTACTCCACTGGTGCCAGATTGATCAAATGCCTATGCCCCGCCCCCTTCATTAGCACTTCCAGGTGCTATGGGGAAATAGCAGGCAGAGAAGGTCTACCTGCTACACTAACATCCTCCCTCACTGTCTGGTTTGCCTCTGCGTCAGCCTGTGCAAAAGCCAGGCTACAAAGAGTCGTCCGGGCAGCAGAGCGCATCATCGGCTGCCCCCTGCCCTCCATCATGGACCTGCACAGCTCCAGGTCCATTAACAGATCTGTGAAGATTGTGGCCGAACCCTCATCCTGCCATAGTCTGTTTAATCTTCTCCCCTCTGGAAAGCGGCTATTTTGCCCAAAACATCACGCCACCGCCACAGTTTTTTCCCCAGGCAATAGCCCTCCTAAATAACTCTTAAACTTGGACTTCTTTGCACTTTATTTTTTATTTAACACAGCCCTATTTACATATTAATGTATTACTCATAATGGTTCTGTTTGTCCGTTTCTGTCTTTGTTTTTTGTTTTTTGTCTTTCTGTTTTACTGTTGCCTGCATGGAGAAGACCAAATCAAATTCCTAGTATCTCTGTATACATGGCGAAATAAAGTTGAATTGAATTAAATTATATTATTGCATCCATTTGAACAATTGCATAGTTATAAAAATAGGTTTTTGTTGGATGTAAGGAACTAAAGGTCTCTTCAAGTCCTATGACCGACCAAAGGATGTAGGCCTACACCCTATTATGACTAAATAAACATTAAAAGCAAGTACTTCTGTACTTCAGCATAAGTAAAAATCTGACCTAGCACCTTTCACTTGTATTGGATTAATATTTGACATGGTCTACTTTCACTTCAGTAAGGGAACTGTGTACTTTGTCCACCTCTGTGTATAGAGACAATAAGGATAACCTAGGTTCTTGAGCATCTAACACACACCCTTATTGACTTACTCTAAACTGTTATCATAACACACACCCTTATTGACTTACTCTAAACTGTTATCAGTGGAAAGTGCATATAAAGTCTCAGGATATGCTTGTGTAAAACTCATAAACAGATAAACCTTTCCCATAGACCTTTGTACCCAATAATAGAGGTATCAGTGAGATAGCATCAACTAGTTCAATGTTAAAGACAAAACCGAAACTTATTGTGATAAACAGAAGCAGCAACACCTGCAAACGTCAAAAAATGGCATTTGGGAAAAAGCAGAAATTAATTTACAGCAAAGGTAGACCCACATACATTGTTTCCTTATTGTTGCCACTGTTTATTGTCAGTTTGTAACGTTGCAACTTTGTAACAGAGGTATCAGTGAGATAAAATGAACTAGTTGAATCATCCAAAAGACCTGTGCCCAACTTCACATTCCGTCCATGCAAATTGAGTGCCAACCTATTGAAACTACACTGAAATCAAAAATAAAGTTGTCCTCCAAAGATGGAGGATGGTGGGTTTACAACAACAACAAAAAAAACGAAATGTACTAATGACTTCAGTGAAATCATTGGCATGTATTCCTGGATCACAGTTTACTTAGGCCTATTAGCTTCCTTTTGAGCACAATATACACCTACTTATATTTAGTTATTATGACCGCCGCGCAGCGAAGCGGCGGTCATATAGGTTTAGTCAGATTTTTTTTTTTTCTTTTTCGCATGCCCAAATTTCCGTCAATGATTCCCGGGACACTGAAAGACCGGGTACGCTAAACTTGGTGGGCATGTAACCCCACATGGATAGCATGGAACCATCGTTTTTCGTTTTGATCTGTAGCCCCCGCTGGACTGGACCCCGAAAGGAGGTAGGGCAGACACAGTTTTCTGTGAATATCTCGAAAACCGTAGGGTTTAGGAGGACCATTTTTTTTTTTGTATGTTGATCTCAAGGGGCCATGTCAACCCATTCCATAACCACTCATTTCATGTATAGCGCCACCTAGTTAAACACAAAAAAGTAAAAATGAGGTGTTGTAATGGAAGGTATCTGTGACCTAACATAGTCAAAACTGCACGAAATTGGAAGTGTAGGATCATTATGACACCCTCTGTATGCACGCCAAGTTTTGTGGAATTCCGTTCATGGGGGGCCACACAATAAATAAATTTATGTTACTATACACCAACTGGCCTGTAGGTGGCCGGAGACAGTTTTCTGTGAATATCTCGAGAACCGTAGGGCCTAGGAGGTCCACCTTTTTTATGTATGTTGGTCTTAAGGGGGCATGTTAACCCATCCCATTACCACTTATTTCATGTATAGCGCCACCTAGTTAAAATTAAAAAGCAAAAAATTAGGTGCTTTCATCACAATATCTCTGGCTGACAAGGTCAAAACTGCACGAAATTAAAAGTGTAGGATCATTATGACACCCTCCGAATGCATGCCAAGTTTTGTGTACTTTCGTTCATGGGGGGCCTTACAATAAAATAATTTATGTGTACATTTAGTGACGTACACCAACAAGGATTCCCGGGACACTGAAAGACCGGGGTACACAAAACTTGGTGGGCATGTACCCCCACATGGATAGCATGGAACCGTCATTTTTCGTTTTGATCTGTAGCCCCCCCGCTGGACTGGACCCCCCGAAAGGAGGGTAGGGCAGACACAGTTCTCTGTGAATATCTTGAGAACTGTAGGGCCTAGGATGACCATTTTTTTCCGTATGTTTGCCTCCAGGGGTCATGTTAACACATTCCATGTGCACACATGTGCATAAACAGATACACACGCATACACATACATTTACAGTAATCATACGTATGACACATACTCACACAGTAGACATATGTACGCATGCATGCACATGCACAAACACACATACGCAGGCAAACACACAAGCACGCACATACACACACACACACACACACACCCACACACATAAACATAAACTTGTACACGCACACATGCACACAATTCAAGAATTTTTCCCGTCATCTACTTCCTGAATTTTTGGTCATTGATACCCGGGACACCGAACCACCGGGGTACATGAAATTTGGTGGGTATGTAGCCCCACTAGACTTTTACGGAAAAATTTCATTTCGTCCCCATCCCCCCGGTAAAAAATGAAAATGCAATATTATTCTGCTTTAATCGCCCCTATCTTCAGTTAAGATGTTCAGATCTGCACCACATTTTATGTGTATGATTGACCTGGCATTCTCTGGGGGTGTGCCAAGTTTCGTAGAATTTCATCCATGGGGGGGTCTAAAACAATTAGGTTATGTGTACATTTAGTGACTGTACACTCATTGGCCTGTAAATGGCGGTGCACACATATACACATGCACACACACAGGCACCCACATACTATCGGTATTAGAACGGCCGATACATAATTACAAATTCAGAAGGATTAAAAGAAAGCCAAAATAAATATTCATCATCATCATCATGGCTGCATTTTCAGTATTGGCGATAAGTAGTCGTTTGTCCACTAGATGGCGCATCGTTGCAGTGAGACGTAATTTTGTTGGAAGTTAAAAGTGGGTTGGAAGAACAATGGACGCTTCCTACAAGGACTGTAATTTACCGAAGCGAACATCTAATAAGGATAGGACGATGTTCACATGAAGTGTAATTCCCATTTCTTCTTGAAGCCGAAATAAATCTGAGGATGTTTATCGGACATGCTTGGTTTTTTACTGCAGGATGCGTTAATCTTGTAATATCAATAAGGACCTAGGTAATGTTACCGTTAGCGTTGGTTGAGTGATGGAGGCCCATTTGATTGATTGCATTTGTAGAAAACTATAAATGCGGTTATACCAAGCAAATTGATAGCAGCACTGTTTGTATCTTTCGACTGTCATTTATTGCATGTGGTACAAAATCATTCTGTGCAATGGAAGATTTACCAACGTTACACCGGTCTGATACAGTTTTGCCTATACATGCGTGAGACTGAGACGCCTGTTTATTTTGTTTCAAGTGCGTGCAGGGTGTGAGAGGGGAATCGATGTGCTTTGATTCCAGCTTGGCAGTTGTCGTCTGTGAAATTAAAAATCACGTGTGTGTGAAGTATCCAAACAATGACACCTTCATTTCATTATGGCTGCTTTAACAACACACCTTAAGCTACTGTGTAGTGGGTCCCATTTAGAAGTGGCTACTTCATTCGCGCTTTCCTTGACTAATGGAGCTGCGTGAATGTTATTACAACATTCGCCACGATATGGCAGTTTAAGTCCGCTTGATACTGTAAAGGCGTGAAGCCATTGGTTTCAAAGGAGATTTTTATTTGTGTCAGCCAGCATAGCCTATTGACAATTTATGTTGTAAATAGGCCTACCTTATAATCCTACCTGTAGCTTAGGGAAGCTAACAGCTTTCTATTAGGATCTAGTTTGTTAGTTACCGTTTTGTCATAACTCCCTGATGCATTTTTGCATTTAGAATAGCCAGAGCGTGTATATCTCAATCGGAAAATTAAACAAAATCGGCTGCCTATGGACTAGGCTGGGTGAACCCAGCCTGATCTGCCCGCTATTTATTTTTTGATTTCTTAAAAGATTGAGCTTGGTCTGATGAAAGCCAGACTAGCCATGGACCTCAGTTACACAATGCAAGGGAACATGAATCAGCCTATATTTGCACGAACAATAACGGACAATAGCTCTTCAACTTTGGCCCGTTAAAATGTGTATGAACTGTCTAGCGACGCATTTCATCAAGGCCCATTTGGACATGTCAGTTATTTGCACCACTGGTTAGATGTAAAACAGCATTTCGTTTCAGACTACTGTTACTTAATTTGTGCATTGACAATAAAGTATTACATGAACTAAAGATGACTAAAATCTTATGTAGAAGAAGAAACATCCATCCAAAAATGACCTTTGTTTTTGATAGCTGTTGAAAACGGCATGGAACTGACAGAGATGTTTTTGTTTATAAATACATAATAAATAAATAAATAAATAACATTATGCTGATACCTTTTGCTTTTCCCAAATACAATGTAGCCTACAGGTGTAAGTGACCTTTCATCAATCCAGTTGCAATGGATGAACTGTGATGAACTGCCCTACTTGTGATTGCTTAGAGATTTTAAAGGTTTTATAACAATGCTACATCTTCTTTGGCTATTCTACAATCTATTCACCTTTTCAGCACCAGTAGGCTACTTTCTGTGCAGCCGCACACACACACTCAGGCATGCCAAACAAGCATACACAAAAGTTTCAAGAGTGGGGGATGGAGTAAAATATGGAGACAAATTGAAGTGTGATTTATTTTCGCGGAACGGATGTCCAGGACTGAGCGGCGGTCATATTTTGTACCGCTATGCGGTACATCTAGTTATCTAGTTATTCTCCTTCACCAATATTTAGATTGATTTTCATGTGAACATATTATATTCAGGCCATGAGACCATGTCAGTTAATGCTTTTTTTTTCTTTACATAAATGGAATTGAACTGAATAATGAAATGGCCCTTGGACTGTTTTCAATATTAAGCTTACAATAATTTAATCAAAATTGCCAAAGACTCCCCACTCAACATCCACAACCTACTCAGATTTGTGTTCCATGAACGGTCCCTGCCTTATTGCAATTGAGATTAAAGATGTGATTATTGGTCTTGGAAGAATTGCAATATCAAACTTTTTATTCATAAACAAGTTGAAATAGAAGTGCATCTACCTATCAACATAACATTTAAAATGAAATACTGCATTAATCAATTAAACAAGCAATTCATACATTTGTACTCAAGGTAAATTTCTCTCTCTTCCTCTACCTCTCTCTGGTTCATGGATTATGTTTTACTGTATACCACAGTCACGCATGCTCTATGCCCACAACATACCATAAATCATCCAGAATAGCGCACTATAGTAGGCGAGACGCAGTACGTCACAATAGTACTGTAAGTCTGACATGGTGTGTTTGTCAGATGCACATATGTGTGTGCTATTTGATTTTGCAAGAAAATTTTGGAATGTATCATCAAAAGGTGATAATGCTCTTAACTAGATGTACCGCAGAGCGGTACAAAATATGACCGCCTGTTCATAATTCTGAGAAATTCTTGAATTGTGTG
Organism: Alosa alosa; assembly: GCF_017589495.1. NCBI lineage: Eukaryota > Metazoa > Chordata > Actinopteri > Clupeiformes > Clupeidae > Alosa > Alosa alosa. The sequence continues at coordinate 15,829,269 of NC_063212.1, forward strand.
CATGTGTGCGTGCACACGTTTATGTTTATATGGTGTGTGTGTGCGTGCTTGGGTGTTTGTCTGCGTATGTGTGTTTGTGCATGTGCATGCATGCGTACATATGTCTACTGTGTGAGTATGTGTCATACGTATGATTACTGTGAATGTATGTGTGTGCCTGTGTATCTGTTTACTGTATGCACATGTGTGCATATGGAATGGGTTAACATGACCCCTGGAGGCAAACATACGGAAAAAATTGGTCATCCTAGGCCCTACGGTTCTCAAGATATTCACAGAAAACTGTGTCTGCCCTACCCCTCCTTCGGGGTCCAGTCCAGCGGGGGGGGCTACAGATCAAAACGAAAAACGATGGTTCCATGCTATCCATGTGGGGTTACATGCCCACCAAGTTTCGTGTACCCCGGTCTTTCAGTGTCCCAGGAATCCTTGTTGGTGTACATCACTAAATGTACACATAAATTATTTTATTGTAAGGCCCCCCATGAACGAAAGTACACGAAACTTCGCATGCATTCGGAGGGTGTCATAATGATCCTACACTTTTAATTTCGTGCAGTTTTGACCTTGTCAGCCAGAGATATTGTGATGAAAACACCTAATTTTTTGCTTTTTAATTTTTAACTAGGTGGCGCTATACATGAAATAAGTGGTAATGGGATGGGTTGACATGCCCCCTTAAGACCAACATACATAAAAAAGGTGGACCTCCTAGGCCCTACGGTTCTCGAGATATTTACAGAAAACTGTCTCCGGCCACCTACAGGCCAGTTGGTGTATAGTAACATAAATTCATTTATTGTGTGGCCCCATGAACGGAATTCCACAAAACTTGGCATGCATACAGAGGGTGTCATAATGATCCTACACTTCCAATTTCGTGCAGTTTTGACTATGTTAGGTCACAGATACCTTCAATTACAACACCTCATTTTTTACTTTTTAATGTTTAACTAGGTGGCGCTATACATGAAATGAGTGGTTATGGAATGGGTTGACATGGCCCCTTGAGATCAACATACAAAAAAAAAATGGTCCTCCTAAACCCTACGGTTTTCGAGATATTCACAGAAAACTATGTCTGCCCTACCCTCCTTTCGGGGGGTCCAGTCCAGCGGGGGGGCTACAGATCAAAACGAAAAACGATGGTTCCATGCTATCCATGTGGGGTTACATGCCCACCAAGTTTTCGTGTACCCGGTCTTTTAGTGTCGGGGAATCATTGACGGAAATTTGGGCATGAGAAAAAAAAAAAAAAAAAAAATCTGACTAAACCTATATGACCGCCGCTTCGCTGCGCGGCGGTCATAATAAGACTGAAGTTCAGAGAGGGGTGATTTGCTAGCATCACTCTGCAAATTCATCAAAACAAGTATAGTAAAAACAGGCACTATTTATATATTTGAAACTAGAGTGTAACAGTATAGCCCAAACCAACAACATTGCTGCTGCTTACTGAACATTCCCACATGTTGATGCAATACAGAAAGTACAGCAATAGCTAATGATGTAACTTACTTACTATCATAATTTTTTGATAGGCCTAATTGATTGGCCTGACTTGATAGGCCTAATTGATTGGCCTGTGCAAGACTCCATGAATATAGTTAAATAAAAATAATATAAAACAAATTTAAAAAAGATAACGTTTAAAGAGGTTTAAAGAGGTTAAAGAGAGAGAATAAACTAAAAGATGAAAATGTATCATTTTCATCATAATTGATAAATATAAAAACCAAATGATAAATACCCAAGGATTATACTACCCCAAATGCACATATTTTCTAATTCATCGGTGATATCTATACCTCTGGTATGTATACCAGAATGGTAGGCGAATTACCAAAATTAGAAGGTCTGGCTCAAGGACAATAGGGCTATGTCCAGGTATTGTATGGACTTTACAGGCGGACAGGATGCAGCATCCTACTCAGAGCCGACAGAAATGCGAGTGTGCCCTCTGGTGGAAGATGGGTGAAAAGCAGAAGACAAAGAGGGTGCTGTTTATCACCAGCAGAGGAGGCTGCTGGAGGCATACGGCTAAAACAAATCTGCATTGGTAATTCTCACGAGGAGGATGAAAACAACACCATCACTGAGCCAGTCAATAGCCTGTCTGTGAGAGAGACATGTTCTATCATGTCTATCATAAATCTTTTGGAAAGTCTATTTAAAATTAATATCTGGGCCAGCCTAGGCCTACAATTAGGATAACCAAACCATATCCCAGACCTGCTGGGGTTTTCTGCATTTGAGTGTCACTGGTGTTGGTTGATTTATTTAAAGTGGCTCATGTCTCTTTAAGAGAAGTTGCCAAACAACAACAACCAAAACTAACTAGGCACAGACAAGTGTAAAATGATGATCGATGTTGCCAAGTCTGGTAAAAAATAAAGGATTAGCTATAACTCGATGTGTTTTGTAACTTTCCAACATCGTGTCCTAATAATTTCAGAGTTGACTTAGGGTATTTTTCGGTTTTATGTCTTAGTTGAAATAATGAAGCGAATCTCTTGTTTGGGATTCGTATCAGACTGTCGCTACAAATCGCTTATCTGGCAACACAAATGTTGACGTAAAACCTCCGAGGAGTTTCACTTTGAGACGGCTGCAGCAGTTACAAGGGGAAGGAGTTCCTATTCTGATGAACCTCAAATCGTCCACTAATTCTAACAAACGTCGACATTTTAAATAAGACCTACTTTTTGCTCTTTTACTCTGCTTCAGGTAGGCTATGTGTGTGTCTTTTAATCGTGTTTGTTTTCTTGAAACTCCCAATGACTTCAGTCACTTATCGAATAGTCAACTGTTCTAATTTCTAAAACAAGCATGCATAGAAGCGGATACAGAGACAACAACGATGTTGGTCTTGCTGGCTGGTCGTTTTTGTTATCATTAGTTTTCATTCAAACATAACGTTGCTGCCAACAATCAATCAAGGCTGAGGTAGTGTTGGCTGGCTGGTCGATGTCGCTGACTTTCCAGTTAAACGCAACTTAGGCCTACAGTTTCCATCTTGTTCCTATCAAATCGAAAGAGGACTTGAGATTGCACACCTGCGCGATATCTTCGAGGCAAACAGTGGTCCGGGACCACTGGTGGTCCGCAAGCTATCCCAAGTGGTCCGCGAGCAGTCGTGGTAAAATATAAGATGAGTTGTTTGCAATATTGAACCAATTCGTATGTAAATTTAAACAGTTCTGCAACACTGCCGATGTAAACTACGCCAGTTTAAATTATATGAATCCTCTGACACAATAAGCAAGGTGCAAAGACAATAAGCAAGGTTGTTCAGTGAGATCCATTGTGTAATATAGGCCTACTGTTGAAGTAGGTCTACTGTTTTTAACTAGGTGGTCCGTGAGGTTATTTTTTACTGGTTAAGTGGTCCTTGGTCTGAAAAAGTTTGATAAACACTGGGCTAGGCTACCACAGGACAAAGTTTTAGTCTCCGAATGGAATTTCCACTTACTCAAGATTATTATTGACCAGCAGACTCTCTTGTTATTTATTTAACGAGAACCCGTGACAAGAGATGAGATGTCTATTAAGCCTACCTTAATAATCACACCTAGTTATTGTCTGACATTTGGCCCAGTCACATTTCCATTCCAGTTTCTTCGTCTACTCTTTGTAAAATGTCAATCTTACAGCCTAATAAAAATATATCTTTAACTCAGGCCATGTCTTTCTTGACACTACAATTTGACTAATAATTCAGAAAGGATTTAGTCTACCTGACCGGCCTATAAGATTAGTCATAGCCTAATGCCTGACTTTAGAATGTGTTCATATTTTTGCTTTGGTCACAGATGGCTTAACTCCAAGTGATATTGCAGTCACTTTTTGTGAGTTGTGCAGACAGTAGGCCTAAGCTTATGTTGTGTAGTCTAAGACTCTAAGTGATAGGCTCTGTTGGGGGGAGTGCCTCTTCCTGGCCTTATGTCAAGAGAATTATTAGGTTTATTCAGTTGGTTCAATGGATTCAGCTAACCGGTTTGTAAGGCGTGGCAGTAGCCAATGACAGCCACAAATAAACACAGCATTCAGTTAAGTTGTTTCCCTTTTGATCTTAATAGCAGTGAACACTGAAATATTTTCACATATTTCTGTTTTATTTCAATTTTTTATTTCATGTACTTTGTATAGCAGTTGTTCCTTCTTCTGTAAACACTAAACAAAAGAACCTGTTCAGTGTTTCCCAAAGAATTGAATTCTATTTTCTGGTGGTAGGTTTGCAGAATTAACTTGAATGCAACAGTTTTTAACAAATGAGCACAGAGTGGGTATGATGCTAACCAGCTTTAAGCACAATTTAGTACAACTTGGAAAATCATTGTGTGGTCTGGTGGTCAATGTTGATATTGTGGTGGGCCGCCACAAATAAGTCAATGTATGGGAAACACTGCTGTTTTTCCATGCAATTCTGAAATGCCAGAGATCTTCATGCTAAATCTCTAGAAATGCCAATATGTCATAATAGCTATGCCAATGTTGTGCATAGGTTCTGGTTAGGGTCATTGCTATGCCCCAGCCTGCTTGACCCTTGGGAAGAATGGGCAGCCAATCAAGCGTCCTGCAGCAACACGGCTTCACCCTAGTGAGACAGGAGGGTGGGGCCAGCCTGGTGAAGTCACAGGAAGGCCATCAGTATGTCGTCAGAGAGGTCAATAAAAACTCAGAGGTGAGATAATGATGTCCATCTCCCATAAAAGTTACTGAATGGCTATGACTGCATCCTAGCCACCAACTTTGTTTGTTGTTGTTGTGCCAGCACATTAATAGTTTGCTTTCTTCATCTTCATTTTTGGTCAATAATTTCATCCGGATTTGCTAAGTCATGTGGATAAATCCAAATGATATGCATGGGAATTTAGGTGTTCATTACTGGAATGTCTCGTTTTGCAGGATGTTTTCACCGTGAAAGAAATTCTCAAAAGCCTGCAGCATCCCCATGTCATTGGACATCAGAAGTCATTTAAAGGTGTGTGACCGACAGTTATCAGAGAAGGCACTATTTTTTTAATTCTTGTCAAATGCGGAGTATTACATTATACACAATGAGCACAAGAAAGTTATGCATTTTCTGCTGAGCTACTTGTTTTATTAACAAACCCTGGGTGGTACTAAAAAAGGCCCTGGACTTTCTTCCAAATAGGTCCTGTACCATCCGCGTGCACACACAGCTGTCTATTATGATAGTCATGACAGGGATGTCATATACCATTGGTAAATGGGGGTCAATATCAATAAATGGCCTCGAGTGTCTGTTCCATCTTTTTAAGACTAATAGACATGGCACATACATACAAATCCTACAACTTGGTCAGGTTGGTGCACAGTATATCATCAAGATGAATGTATGGACCTAAGGCAGTGGTTCTCAAAGGTGTGGGACGGGCCCCACTAGTGGGGAATAGAGACATGACAGGTGGGGCACGATGAACAGGAGGACATTTGTATTTTGGGTTACACTTTACTTGACAGTATAAGAGTGACATGACACTCATGAACGTGTCATAAACAAGTCATAAATGTTTATGACATAACGCTTCCGTCATTAAGTGTCATTTAGTTTTTGTCATAACAAGTTAGGGTTAGAGTTAGGATTAGGGTTAGAGGTTAGGGTTAGGGTTCATGTGTCATGATGGTGTCATGTGTTCATGACAGTGTCATGTCACTTTAATGTCGATACTGTCAAGTAAAGTGTTACCGTATTTTGTGCCTGTCTTTATTCATGCAAAACATAAGAGTCATAAACATACCGACATATGAATTAAAACATCATCAGATCCAGTGGACTTAGACAGGAAAAAAAGAACATGTAACTAAAATGCGAAAATAATATTTTATTAAATAATATAATATTTTGCCAGGGTGATGGGGTCACAGAGACAGCAGACACTGTTACCGGTAACACAAAACTGAATTAAGAATGCACTTGCCACAGAGACATTTTCAACTGCTGATTTTTTTTTTTTTAAATTCAGGTTAATATTTAGTTTCATCTAAAACATTACAGAGGTCCAGACCTCGGTGACCTCATAGCTGGCTATGGGCCTGCTGTGTGCATATGCATCTCCTTTTCAGCTTCATTTAAAATAAATTAAAAAATAAGCTCCATCAAAGGAAGCAAAGATGAAAGGTTGGCATGAAAAAAGTAATGTGTGATGAGAGGCAGTGAGACATTTGTCAATTGCAAGAGTTGGCAACCTTGGTGACGCTGTAGCCTTTCCATTGTCCCTTGTGCTGATCCTGCTATTGAAAACGCGATGGCGTAAATGTTGCAGGTTTTTGTTTTTAATTACCGGTAATGAGAATGATAACTGATATCGTAGACATGGGCAACTGATTAGTAAGTAAACCATATTTATTTGGAGAGCTAGACACTGACAAGGCTACTTGGCTGATGAAGCATAATATTGAGCCAGGCCGATGGGGCGACAGATGTTCTGGACTTTTCCTGATTGTCCAAATTGCCAGTCCACCCCTGAACAAACCCACCAATGTGGTGAGCCAATACTGGTGATGAATGTATGTTAATTTTCTTTTGTGTACAGATGGCGGTACATTCTATGTTTTGGTGGACTACTTTGAAGAAAATTTGTCCAAAAAGATGAAAGCCAAGCAAGAACGTGGGGAACAGTTTTCAGAGAAAGAGGTGCTCTTACTCTTACTCTTTCAGTATCATTCTGAATAAATGAGCGTATTTATTTGAAAGATTTTTACATTATTGCATCCACATATTTGTAAATATCTTTATTCCAGAGTATGGATTACTTTGTCAAGATTTGCATGGCATTGAAGCACTTGCACTCCAATAACACTGTTCACAGAGACATAAGACCTCAGGTACAACACACAGCAAAACAATATAATTTATGGAATTTAATGTAACCTCATGCATCAACAAATGCAGGTTATCATACACTGTGCTAAGACTAAACTTATCTGTATCCTCTGATGCTGCTTGCTTTGATTCCACAACCTAACATGGTTTTTAATGTAGCAATTTCCTTTGGATGCTCTTGTCTTGGTTGATAGAATATTCTCTTCAGTGAGTTTGGAACTGTGTGTTTGGGTGAGCTTCCAGAAATCAAAGAAAGGTATCTGTTCTATCTCTGCCTCAATACAGTATACTCATTCACTCAATCCATCAACCAACATATCTGTTTCTGAATATTTGATGGATCTGCTTTGCATGTCAGAGCTGGAGTAGAGAGTGACTCTACTGGGGAACTAACCAACATCCCCCCTGAAATCCTGAAGGGAGATTCATACCATGACAAGAGGTAACAACTTCACCACTGTTACAATTAACATTGGTCATTTGCCTAAAAAACACACTTTTGAGTACATGTTTAAAAACCTGTTTAAGTGGTATATATTGAACAATAACATCATACATTATTTAGTGGATGTGTTTAAATCTATACTGTATAGGATTTAGATAATCAATTTTCTTTTTTCTCCTGTGTATTTGTGTGTGCAGTGATATCTGGTCCTTGGGCTGCCTGCTCTATGAAATGTGTATGATGAAAAGTGCAGTAAGTATGCATTTAAATAAAGCCTGCATATTTTTATAAAGTTAATTTATGTGTACATAAACATATGCATGCTATTCCTGCTATATATGCTAGAACCTTAAATAAATACATAATAAATCAATAATACATACATAATAAATCAATAATAAATAAAACCTTAATGAATATAAATGCAAAAACGCTACATGTGCTATTCAGTGAACCTTTATGAGGTCATCATTTTCCTCCTCTTCATGCTCCAGTTCACAACAGAGAGTGCAGTGAATCTGGTTCCTAAGATCCTGAGTGGTTCTTACGAGCCTCTCCCAGAGACCTTCTCCAAGTCCCTCCACCAGCTCCTCAGCGACGTCCTGCAGACCGACCCAGAACTGAGGCCTTCTGCACAGGAGATTTTGTGGAGGCCATTTGTCATTGCCTACCTCACAGCCCAGGTGAGGTGATGAGACATATCAGGGCAGGGAGCAGAAGCCAAAATAATACACCAGTACCCAGTACCCAGTGGTAGCAAAGATATTATGCCTTTAGTTAATGTGGGCTTCAACAAAGCTCACAAGGTCTGTTTTGTGCTATTATATGGGGGCCTATGTTGACAGAGATTGTTTTAGTTGGAATGCTCCAAGCATATTTTAAATGTGAATTTTGTTTGTTTGTGCGGTGGTGAGCAGACTGTAGCCGAGCTACATCTCATACACTGTAGATCAAAAAACTAACTGATAAATCAAGAACATACAACAGATTAATCAATTCTGAAAATAATCATATTCTAAAAAAATTAAAAACATAATAGATATGAATTTTGTTTGTTTGTGTGTTGTGGTGGTGCCTGGCTTGTTCAGAGTGAGCGGACTGTTGCACATAATAGATATGAATTTTGTTTGTTTCTGTGTGGTGGTGCCTGGCTTGTTCAGAGTGAGCGGACTGTTGCGGAGCTCCAGGAGAGCCTGCAGAAGCTGAGGGCCCTGGCTGACGGTCTGGAGAATGTGCACTTTGGCACCACTGTGGGCAGTCTGACTGGCGGGGTGATTGGAGCAGCTGGAGGCATCACCTCCATCGTGGGTCTCATCTTGGCCCCCTTCACTCTGGGTGCCTCTCTGATCGTGACGGGGGTCGGGGTGGGCATCGCTGTCGCTGGTGGTGCAACCGCAGGAGTCTCCAACATCACCAACATGGTCAACCAGTCCACCGACCGCTACAATGTGAAGAACGTCATCCGCGAGTTCCAGGAGAAGATGAACTCGGTGGTGGTCAGTCTCCAGCACATCTGTGAAGGCCTGGAGGCCCTGAATGACTCTGGGTCAGCTGAGGATGGTAATGACCCAAGCACAGGGACGACAGGGAGCATGGCCAAGGCGGGTGTCCGATTAGGGCGAGGGCTTGGGGCCATCCCCGAGCTTGTGAGGCTGGCACAGGTGGCGAACGTGGGAAGGGTGGCAGCGCAGACCGCCAGGGCCATCCGTGTGGCGGAGGTGGCCACCGGCATTTTCTCCGCCTTCTTCCTGGCAGTGGACGTCTTCTTCATCGCCATGGACGCCAAGGAGATCCACAACATCCGACAAACGAGGGCGGAGAAGGCCGCCTCAGATGACCCGGTCCGGCTGAAGATGCTGGAGGTTGCCGGCGACACCGGGGACGCTCAGGAGCTCATGGACACGATGGAGCTACGAGAGGCCGACTCCATGACTGAGCTGCAGCCCAGTGCAGCAGGGGAGGCCAAGCCGGAGGTGAAGTCGGAGACCATGAGGTTCGTCCTGCAGATCAGGGAGACCGCTGCCCAGCTGCAGGACAGCCTGGATGAGCTGAGTGACATCATCACTTTCATCCCAAAGGTTGAGGCCTACAGCCTCTGAATCAGCCACATGGTGATATGTTTCCATATTGAGCATTTTTTTTGGCAAAAATGTGCACGTACACCTGCATACATTTTTATGAATTGGTCTCAGCCTTTTGAGGATATTATATGGATGTAAGTCTAGCATATACATGTGCAAAAGGGATGCGTAACTGAAATAGCTATAAATCATTATTATTGGCTTAAGCATACTATAAACCTGTTATTTTTATTCTGTCATAGAACTAGCAGGAGTTAAGGTGTAAACTTGTTTTGCATTGACAAGTGGAAATATTTTTCATGTTTTAAGAAGACTTTTTTTAACATTCCAGTATCTTCATTTTATCCAGCCATTAAATGCCAACAATGGGTTCACGTTGTATGATGTTGAGTAACATTTTATTCTTTTTTTGATTCATCATATTTATATTCTCATTAATAGCGGCACTGAATTGCACAAATTTCTTTAACACTCCTCTTCACTGGGGAGTTTTATTTGTCTTGAAGTGACTTCATCTTCAGAATTTGCTGCTGACCTTGAATGCCTTCAGACATGTCCTTTATGGTTTAACTGAAGGTAGGAAATATGTATCAATGCAGCTATGCACCAGTCAGGTGACCACATGATATTGAACCATAAACATCACCATTTTCACCATAACCATATTCAAAAAGGAGGGCGTATGCAGGGTTTCCCGCAGGAAATGTGTTAGTCAAGGTGGTAGGTCGTAGGTCTCGGGGGGGGTTCTTGTATCAGTTGCCGTCGGTGAGGGGGTGTGGGTGTTGGCGTCTTGTTTGTGCGATACACTACAGACTCTGTATATTTCACAATTATTTATTAACAAAGTAACAACACCAAACAAACTATACAACAGTATGCAAATATTTAAAAATATTTGTGTAATTTGTGCAATTTTAACAAAGACTATTACAAACTATAGAACAAGTGCAAAAGAAAGTGCAAAACAACAAAATGTGCAAATGTGATCAGTCACTACTTATGGCAGAGCTGACAACTAGCATTGTTACAAGCCATCCTCCTTGGCTTTAAAAAGATCATTTCAAGGGCCCTTTGGTAATTGCACTGTTTTACTATTGGACCATTAATGCTTATCTTCATGCAGGCTGTCAGACTGTTGACCTGCAGCCTGTTCCGCAAGTCTGTCCTGATCTATACACCGAGAGTGAATGAAGTTAGATTAGACGCGCAGTCACCACGTGCAGTTTTAATGCGTTCTGCGGAGAAGGGAGATTGGCGTTGGTCACAGTTTTTTTTTGACGACGTAGTTAAGGCGGCAGGCGTGTTTTGCCAAGGCGGCCGCCTTGACTGCAAAGTGCTGCGGGAAACCCTGGCGTATGTGCCCAGAGTTTAATATTTAACATATTTAGCAAAACATCATTGTAGACAGCCTAATACAGCTAAATAAAGAATTTTATGATTATGTTTTTAGTTCACTGGTTAATATTCAACTGGACTGGAATGAGTAACATCATATTTATTGTTTGTTTTTACTGGAAATGTGATAATGACAAGTCACATGTAGTTCTCCTATTTGGTCTTATTATATGCCATATAATGATTGACCATCTCAATGCCACTAAGCACCTTATCAGACATGTTATCTGGCGTCCCTATACTGTATGTCTGCCAACCCTGTAGAACCTGAGCACAGACAGGAGAGGTAGCCATGTTTCAGGCCCTCGCGTCTCTGTGTTAAGGTGACATGTTAATGTCTGATATCTGTCTGAACTTGTCCTCCTGTATTGTGAGTCTCCCAGTAGCTCCACCATTAGAACTAAATAAAAGTCAAGCCTGCTTCCCTCGATGTGTGTTGTGTGAATCTATTTCATCCTCCTCAACACTGAGTACATGTACAACAAACAATATTGACACACTAAGAAAGAAAAGTGACCCACAGACCAGTCTTAAATCCTAAATCACAGACGACTATAAACAGAACACGGAACGTGTCAGAAAACAAGTAAATGTATAACTGTTTCCTGGATGAATCTTCATAAAAATTTACAGCAACACAAGATTCCATAAAATAATCATTAATGATCTACTGAAGGCTGTTAGATGTTAGATGGATGGATAGATATAAACGGATGGTGAACTGCACCAGGGGCCTGTCAGCTCAGCACATGTGAGCTCCTGCTGAGAGAGCTGGGGGCCATGCAGGAGAAGATGAGGGCCGTGAAAACCAGGCTGGAGGCCAGTCAAAGCAGCGCCCAGGAGCTGGCGTCCCTCAAGAGCAAAGTGGTGTCCATGGACAGTGAGCTGCAGGCCAGCCAGAGGGAGATTGAGGAGTTAAAGACAGCAAGTGCAGGTGAGTTGATGGACAATAAATAATAATAAAAAATGCATTGACTGTGTGATACAAATCTATTTCACTGTATTTACATTTTTTTCTAAAAAATGATTATGTTTGCCTTCCAGGGAAGGTAGCATTCTCTGCCTCTGTCGGGGGATGGGGGAACACAGGACCATTTAATGTAGAGAAGACTCTAAAGTATAAGAATGTGCTTACAAACATAGGCAACGCATACTATCCAGCCACAGGTATGATAACTACATTTATGCACACTTAAAGGAGAACTCCGGCCGTTTTCAACATGAGAAACTCGCTACTGCCAGCACTCTGTGACCACAAACAACAGAGCTACGTGTTGAAATCGGCTGGAGTTCTCCTTTAACATTTGTGGATAGATTTTTCATGTGATACATGAGTAAACATTAGCGAATGTACAGTACATGGTAGGAGGAGGTTATATGGTAGTATAATAGTAACATATTTGTTATTAATCCTGCATGCATACTGTATATATTCTTACCTTACTGTAAGTGTTTTTTTTTCTGTCAAGGAATCTTTGTTGCCCCAGTCAGAGGAATTTATTATTTCCACTTCTGCTACCATGCTGACCAGTACAAAAGTAAGGCATCAATTATCTTGCACAAAAATGGTCAGCTAGTAGCCCGTGCTTCGCATCATGCAGCAAACAGCGGTGGAACTGAAAACGGATCTAACGGTGTTGCTCTGCAGCTGGAGGTGGGGGATCAGGTCTATGGACCCTTTCAAGAGAGTTCCATTATCAGCATCATAGTTGGCCCCACAAGGCTTCCGTTTTAACATTCCATATGTTATCTTAATGCAGAGGAAGTAGATTGGGAACCAAATAGAACGTTCAAGCATTGTTTTTGTTTTTATTGTTGAAAGGGTCTATATTGTCCTGCAGCCTAATTCTTTGGTTTGGGATGGACCAGAACATGATATTGTGCTCACTGGCTTTCTGGTCACCAGTTTGTGATGTGGATGGCTAATGTTTCTAATTTCAAATACAAATATTATATGTATTTTTTTATTTTTTTTTATTACTATTTGTTTCTAGCCTGGAAAATCCAGACCCTGATAATCTAGAAAGATTAAGGGTCTGGCCAAGAACAATGTCATGGCCCAACTCGAGGGGTGGCAACAAGCATGCATTTAAAAATCTCACTGCACGCAATTGGATAACACTAGACCATGTTTACTCTGAATGATTTCGGACTTCGACGCAATCGGATAACACTACGACCAATGTGTACTGTCCTCCAACGTTGCAGCGCTGTCTTCATCAGTTTAGCTGGTTCCCCGGAATGTTGGGGTAAAAGTTACATGCATCATTGCTCATTGCCAGAGTGTCTCGCAGAGACAATTCCATTGTGCTCTCGGGAGAACTCTGATTTCCAGGGTAATTAGTTTCTGGCATGAACACAAAACTTGCTGTTGTGCAGTGGGAACCGTAACAAATCCATAGGGGCTCTGTACTTTTCTGGTGTGCACACAAATGTTATTAACTTTTTTTCTTGACCATGTCTCCTTAGATTTGTATTTTTGCACATTTGACAGGATTATGGTCATTTATTGAATAATGGCAATAATGATGCGGGGCTTCTCAAAACAGATTTGCATTTGGCCTTGTGCACTGAAAAGCTTAAAGAACTTTCGAGGCGATATAATGACATGTTGGACATATTGTCAGTTTTTAAAATGCAAAATACTGGAGTTTTACCCCTTGTAGCTTTATCTTGCAACAAAATACATTCTGATATACAGTATATTGCACATTGGAAACACAATTATTCAACTAATTAGTATTTGAGAGAAATAAATGCAAAAACATAGCTTGATTCCCTCGATGTGTGTTGTGTGAATCTGTTTCCTACTCCTCAGGTCTCCTCGCCCCTCAAATTCTGCCTCTTAAAGGGGAAATTTTTAGCTTAATTTACCTTAACTTAGCTTCGGAGTCATTGGAGTGGTTATATGACTTTTTTAGGGTTGAATGGTGGCCGTCTCGCTTCCCCCTAGCGCCTGTGAGTGGAAAAAAATACCCTTGCAAATTTTATTTGGGCCTCAGTGTCAGGAAGTACTGTAATGCTTTACTGCATTTCCACACATGCACGCCAGGCACCGGCTAGAACAAAGTAGAAATGGAGTTTCTCAGACATTCGTCATGACAGAGCCAGTGAAAAGAAGCAGAAAGTGAGTAAACCGTTGTCAGAGGAACAGGGAAAGAGGAAACGGCAGACTGACCGAGCAAGGAGTGTCGTAAAATATATACTCTGAGGCTGTAGGGGGAGCTCTGCAGAGAAACCTGCAAGCAAAAAGCAAGAAAACCGCAAAGAAATTGCCAAAACTGCATAGTTTCTCTTTAATAGTGGAGCATCAAATGGACCTGCCTTTGTTTTACTCTCTGCTACCTGCACTAGTGAAGCACTTTGTGACTCCTATGAAATGTGCTTTAAAAAAATGCAACATTGAAACTTTAGGTGGGAGAACAGGTCTGTGTTATTCTTCATGTTAAATTCTTATAACTGATTATGTAAATCATGACATATATTTAGTGGTGTTCTACTCACCCCTCATTAAACCTGACTGGGGAATATCTTTATACACTCAACACTGAGTAAAACAAACAATATTATCAAGAAACGTTTGACTAATTTACACCCCTAGAGTGACCCACAGTTCAGTCTTAAATCCTAAGCCATAGATGGACTGTAAACAGAACAAGGAACTGAACGTTTCAGAAAACAAGTAAATGTATAACTATTTCCTGGATGAATTGTCATAAAAGCTTACAGCAACTCAGGAGATTCCATAAAATAATGGTTAATGATCTACTAAAGGCTATTAGAAGTTGGATTAAATGAACGGATTGTGAGGAGAGGTACAGTTATTGGGTTTGCACAAAATGGGAACTCTGTTTCTGCTGTCCTCCTGGGTGACTGAGCCTGCTGCTGTAGCAGTGCTCAATACAGACACAACATCTGAAGCTGGAGACCGGAAAGAGAATGGTAACGAGATTCAGAACTACAGTACCCAGACTGCACCAGTCTGTCAGTTTAACACTTGTGAGCTCCTCCTGAGCGAGCTGCGGGCCATGCAGGAGAAGATGAGGGCCATGGAGACCAGGCTGGAGTTCAGCGAGACCAAAACAGAGGCCATGGAGAGTGATCTGCAGGCCAGCAAGACCAAAGTAGTGGCCATGGAGACCAGGCTGGAGGCCAGTGAGAGCAAGCTAGTGGCTACTGAGGAGAAAGCAGGAATCATGGAGGCAAAGCTGCAAACCCACAAGAATGAGATTGAAGAACTAAAGGAAGAAAACAAAGGTGAGATTAGATGGAACATTTTCTGTCAATCTACACATGCTTAACCACTATTTAAAGTACATTTATCTCAGATTAATGTGTACCAGTAAAGGTGACTAATTGTTCCTTAGTAGAGGGTTTAATTGCTACGGTAATTGTTATTTTTTTCCATGTGATTATGACAAATGAATAAGGACTGAATGTGGAAAGATTGATGGTACATGCAGCAATATTTCCCTATTTCTTTTCGTGAAGTGACATAAACAAATGAGTTTCCATGGCAACAATACAACTAGGAACTTCTAAATTATTAAATGCTTGTTCCATGTAAACGCAGATTAAACAGCAATCGGTTTATATGCGTTCATGTAAAAAGTTCGGTTGAAATCTTCATTTTATTTCAATCTGATTGAGAAAAAAAATGTCCATGTAAATGTGACTACTGTTCCCTCTAGCCAAAGTGACATCTCTTAAGTGACATAAATTGCATGTTGCTGAAAGTTGAATAGCTGAAAATGTATTACACACACACACACATTGTCAAACATGCTCATGGCTTGTCTTTAGTTCAAGGACTAGAGATCCAAGCTCTGATGCACCGGTCAAACTTCACTGAGTCTGAACTGAGAGACCACAGCATACTGCTGGAGGAACTTGGCAGAGGTAGGCTACGGTTCAGCACAGACTGGTTCAGTATAATTGTTCATATATTCACAGCACATGTTCTCAGGCAAGCTTCACAGGGACCTGAACCTATTTGGAATCACTCTATCATTCACAACAGTGTTCTATTGTTTAGATTTTTTTCTTTTAAGTTTAAAATAATTGTTGCTGCCATAACCTTTATTTAGCAATTCTAAATACATACAGTAACCATAATGGCCTCATCATGCCTCACTTTGACAGGGTCAGGAAGACCTCTAACCAGGCTCTAACCGGCAACCTTACTGGTTGTCCAGGACAACTTGTCCAACGACTCCTCTACCTTCTGACCCACTGCTGCTATTCATAATCATATGAATGTGACCTTACAGACAAAATAGTTCTGAGAGTCCTGTTTATTGTGTGAATTCATGAGCATTTTTTAGATGACATTAAAATGTCCTTAGACCGCAGGTAGGAGAGTGACCCCTTTTGTTGGTTGTTGATAATACCTCCATTGAATTATAATGTAGTCTATGTGAAATAGTGTAGTCAGCACTATATTGTCAAGTGATGGTGATCAAACCATGATTTATTTTTTAACCCAGCCAAGCCCAAGGTGGCTTTTGCGGCAGCATTGGGAGACGGAGGACATGTGGGTCCAGGAAGTACTGAACACACCCTACCCTTTAAAAAGATCTTAACAAATGTTGGCAGTGCATATCACCCTTCAACAGGTAAAGACAATATTCCAAGCTTCAAAGCTTCAAAGCGGTGAAATTCTCTAGTTTATTGCTGTAAGTATTTAACTCGATGAAATACTTCTGTGTGGATGAGGTCACCATTCAAACCTCAAGTCTGCCCTTCTGTTCTTTTACAGGAGTATTTATCGTGCCGGTCAGGGGTGTCTACTACATCAGCTTCTCAACTTTCTCAAAACAAAACAATGAAAAACACGCTTGTACGAGCCTCTTCAGAAATGATCAGCGTTTAGTGACAGCCTGTGATCATGCTTCTCAGGACATTTCAGACAGTGCTGGTAATGGAGCTACTCTGCTCCTGGAGAAGGATGACCACATCTATATCACACTCCATGCCAACTCCATGCTCTACGGTGATTATCATAACAGGAATTGCTTTAGGGGATTCCTCCTCTTTCAAATGTGATAAGCATGAAGACTTTTCAGTGGAAATTCACAGACACATTTTTACAATATGTTGGCTGTTTCAAAGTAATTCCCAATCTTTGAGCTGGACCTTTAAACACTATCAGCATACCTGACCTGGACAGGTGTCCACATACCTTGCTGTGTGGGGGTTTTCTTGCATTGCAGGTACAGTATGATGACACACCAATAAAATTCATACTAAAATGCAGAATTTTCATTTTTTTCAAATTCATCCACCAGCCGCCTGAGAATTCAAAAGTCCTTAAACTCACCAGGAATGGACCCAAAGATTTAAAAAAAACATTTCTGCTGCTCATTCTACAAAAAGTCTGAAAGGAAAATAAAGGGTCATATACTGTATCACCACCTGCCTGAATCTGAAATAAATAATCTGAAATAAATACAAATAAAAATAAATAAAAGACTAAAAACTGAATGATAAATACACAAAGATAAGAATCAAGATAAACATATATATATATATGTGTGTGTATAAGGGATAATGGACGACACGGTGGTCTGTTCACAGAAATTAAACATTATCAGCGTACCTGACCTGGACAGGTATCCACATAACTTGCTGTGTGGAGCATTTCTTGCATTTCAGCTATATGATGACACACCAATAAAATTCATACTAAAATGCAGAATTTTAATTTTCTTCAAATTCATCCACCAGCTGCCTGAGAATTCAACAGTCCTTAAAATTCACCAGGAAGGGACCCAAATATTTAAAAAAAAAAAAAAAAGCATTTCTGCTACAATGGATTGATTGATTTTATTTGACCATTTCATAATTGACACGCATGGCATCAGTGCAATGTTTATCTGCTGGGTCAGCTGTCTGTTTTAAAAGTGATAAAGGGGAAGTGACCAACTAATCGGCAACACTTAATGATTCACTAAAGGTTTATATCGGTGGACACTGAACTGAACAGAGAGAATCAAATGTGCCTTTGATCCTGTGTTTATTTTTATATCACAAGATGAAGTTCAATGTTCATCAGCTGTCTACTTTAAAACGACGATGAAGGGGAAGTGACCGACAAATCAGTAATGCTTAATATAATGCTTATAATGATTAACTAAAGGTTTATATCAGTGGACAGACTGAACTGAGAGAACCAAACGTGCCATTGATCCTGAACATGAACATTGCCTCTGATACCAAAGACAGGACAGAGAATGCTAATGCGATTCAGAACTACAGTACCCAGAATACACCAGGGGTCTGTCAGCTCAGCACCTATCAGCAGAGACTTTCTAATGAGGAGACACAGCACTCAAAAAATCCTCCATAAAAAATGCATGGGGTTAGTTTGTAATGCCAATATGGCAGTTATCTACACATATCCCACCCCTTCCGCGGCAAAACGTCGACATGTGAATACAATCCAATCATGTGGTGTGTTGTGAATACATTGAGCCAATCATGTGGTGTGTTGTGAAGATATTATGCCAATCATGTGTTGTGATCTCGCCGCTGGAGCAAGGTTGGTGTCGTGAAGCCTTTTTCTGCCGAAAATAGATGCCCGATAAGTGCCCAAAAAGCATTGCAATATGGCCGCAGAGTGGAGGGACTTGCCAAAAAGGACTTTGCTGTCAGCTCTGAGAGAGCTGGGGGCCTTGCAGGAAAAAATGAGGTCCATGCAGGAGAAAATGAGGTCCACGGAGGCCAGCGAGAGCAGCGCCCAGGAGCTGGCATCCCTCTAGAGCAAGCTAGTGGCTACTGAGGAGAAAACAGGAGAAAACTGTGTCAGAACTAACCTGGTCTGTAGCAGGTTAACTGTCAAACTTAATCGAGCTGTGTTGCAAAAAAGAATCAGTCGGAAAATGAGTCAAAAAAGATGGTTCCGTCAACCTGTGCTTTCATCACCTGTCGCCTACAACTTCAAAAATAGAAGTAGTAAAGTTTTTTTCTGACAGTGTCACCAAGCATGGATTTACATATCACTAGTTCCAAAGAATTTATGAAAATTATGTGACTTAAAATGTTTTAACTTGACATGTGTGGTTCTAGGAATCTTGCTACTCTGCATCATATGCGTTCTGATGGTGTAGGGGAGACCGGGGCTGGTTGTCTCACGGGTTGGTTGTCACTTTGCTTATTCCAGACAAACTAGATGGCGCTGTGACACAATTTTGATATCAAACTGTTAGCCTTTGATAGCTTACTCATTTGCACTTACAATTTTGCTGAACAGACACGAAACATTGAGGTGAGGAGACCATTTGTAATTTTCATGGATCAGAGGAAATTTTCATGTTGGTGTTGTTTTTGAGAGCTTATAGGTTATTAGTCATTCAAAAACAAAACACTCATTAAAAAACCAAGAGTAGTAGCTTTATTTTGAGTCATATTTAGCTATCAAGTTAAAGCCATGTGGCAGCTATAGCTTAACATGTTTGTCAAGAAGTCAGTAGGGGATGGTTATCACATGTATTTCATTGTATTTCTCAACACAGTAGACAATTCAAGTAACTGATCACCTACTTTAATACCATTGTTTAAACATAAGGGGCATTGATGACAACTATTATAGGGGTGGTATTCATATTAAAGAAGACCTATGCAAGTCTGGTTATTCCTTCGCTGTTTCTGGGTTTTCGCCTGATTTGGGCTCTCATTTTTCACGACATAGCTCCCCCTGCAGCTTCGGTAGCAAGTGACTGCTACGCTAAACACATACAGGGCTCACAATAAAACGGTCGAGCAAACACATTGTTCAAGAGACTATCAAACCACATTACAAAAACGAAGTTCACCCAAGGGTAGACTACTTAAAATTTCAACAGCAACAAAGCCAAGTCGGAGTCCGTTTAGCAGTCTTCTTAGAAACTACAATCTGACTACATTTTCGAGGCCTTCCGCCGACACATCCGGATTTCTTCGGTCCGGGACCAGAAAGTTGCATATTCGTTTTTTCCGCGGAGAAGCACTAGGGGGAGACGAAGCACCCACCAAACGACCAAAAAAGTGTTGTAGAACCATCAGAACGACTCTCAACCTGCATAATTAAGGTCATTTTTGCTAAAATTCTGCATAGGGCTTCTTTAAAACTTATTTGCAGTTTCTAGCTTAAAAAACTAAAAAGTTACACATCATCTTTTAAGATTCCAATTTATCACTGAAATCCTAT
>NC_063212.1:15854226-15869226 GCF_017589495.1 Alosa alosa
CAATGTTTATCTGTTGGGTCAGCTGTCTGCTTTAAAAGTGTGATAAAGGGGAAGTGACCAACAAATCACTAACACTTAATGATTTACTAAGGGTTTATATTAGTGGACAGACTGAACAAAGAGAATCATGTGTGCCTTTGAGCCTGAACATGAAGGGGCCTCTATGTCTGCTGTTGGTGCTTCTCACCTGGGTGTCTGAACCTGCTGGAGCAGCAGCACTGGATACAAACATTCCCTCTGATGCTGGAGTCTGGACAGAGCATGGTAACGAGATTCAGAACTACAGTGCCCAGACCGTACCACTGGTCTGTCAGCTCAGCACCTGTGAGTTCCTGCTGAGCGAGTTGGGGGCTCTGCAGGAGAAGATGGAGGCCATGGAGGCAATGTTGCAAGCCCACAAGACTGAGATTGAAGAACTGACGGAAGGACACAGAGGTGAGATGGGAGACCTTCTGTCAATATATACTTGCTTAGCCACTATTTAAAGTGCATTTATCCCAAATTAAAGGTAACTAATTGGACATTTTTAGTAGATGATTTAATTACCAATTGTTATTTTTTCCATGTCCTTTTTGTCATTTTGTTGTCGTTGTTGTCTGTTGTGTGTGTTGATGGTTTAGTTACTGTATTCATTCTTTTTCTGTCTTTCTTTTGTTTGTTTGTTTTTATATCTGTTGTCTTGTATGTCGATTTCTTGTTTGTTATACGTAGTGTGTGGACCCCAGGAAAAGTATCTATTCTTTTCCTGCTTTTATATCTGTTGTCTTGTATGTTGGTTTTGTTGTTTGTTATATGTTAATAATAATAATAATAATAATAATAATAATAATAATAATAATAATACGTTTTATTTATATAGCGCCTTTCTCAGACTCAAGGTCACTTTACAAAGCCAACACAAACAAAGCAAGACAACACAAAAACAAACAGATACAGTATGTTGTGTGTGGACCCCAGGAAGAGTAGCTGATGTTTTCTGCATCAGCTAAAGGGGATCCATATAAAACCCTAAATCCATGTGATGATGACAAATGAATGAGGATATAAATGAAACATTAAAATGTGGAAAGATTGATGGTTCAGCAAGATTTCCCTGTTTCTTCTCACTGTTCCCTCTAGCCAAAGTGGCATCTCTTACAACATAAATTGCATGTTTCTGAAAATTGAATAGCTGAAAATGTATCACACACACACACACACACACACACACACACACACACACACACACACACACACACACACACATTGTCAAACATGCTCATGGCTTGTCTTTAGTTCAAGGACTAGAAATCCAAGCTCTGAGGCACCGGTCAAACTTCACTGAGGCTGAGCTGAGAGAACACAGCCGACTGCTGGAGGAACTGAGCAGAGGTACGGTTCATCACACATGTAATTTGTTCATACAATCACAGCACAATTCTACTGTAAGGTCTGAAACTAATTGAAATCGCTTTACCTTTCAGGCTACAATGTTCTCTATGTTATAACATATATAATTGTTTATTGTGGCTGCCATAGCCTTTATATTTAGTAAGTCAACTAAACACATACAGTAACCATAATGTCCTCATCATGCCTCACATTCACCCATTCACTCACACTCTTATACACCACTGGTGGAGGCTGCCATGCAAGGCACCAACTTGCACATTAGGAACACTTTGGGTTTAAGTGTCTTTGCTAAAGGACACTTCAGCAGGGTCAGGAGAAGCACTAACCAGTATTGGTTGTCCAACGACTCCTCTACCTCTGTCTAGAACTCTTGGCATGCTTGGTATTGCATTATGTAATGTTTATACCGTGGATAGGAGTATGACCCCTTTTGTCGGTTGTTGAAAATGTATGAAAAGGGGAATACCTGCATTGTATTATAATGTAGTGTTGTGAAACTATGCCATGTCAACTGATGGTGATCACACCATGATTTATTTTTTAACCCAGCCAAGCCCAAGGTGGCTTTTGCGGCAGCATTGGGAGACCGAGGAAATGTGGGTCCAGCAAGTAATGAACACACCATACCCTTTAAAAAGATCTTAACAAATGTTGGCAGTGCTTATAACCCTTCAACAGGTAAAGACAATATTCTCCTTTCCAAGCTTCAGAACTGAAATTCTCTAGTTTACAGCTGTAAGCAGCCAGTATTAAGTTGATAAAATACTTCTGTGTGGATGACCTCACCTTCAAACTTCACATCTGTCCTTCTGTTCTTTAACAGGTGTATTTATCGTGCCGGTCAGGGGTGTCTACTATCTCAGCTTCTCATCTTACAGACCTGGGAGCACTGGAAGGAGGGCTTGCGTGAGCCTCTTCAGAAATGATCAGCGTTTACTGACGGCCTGTGATAGAGATTCAAAGGATTCTACAGACAGTGCTGGTAACGGAGCTACTCTGCTCCTGGAGAAGGGCGACCACGTCTATATCACACTCCATAGCGGCGCCGTAGTCTACGATGATTATCATAACCGGAGTTGCTTTAGGGGATTCCTCCTTTTTCAGATGTGAGAAGCATGAAGATATATTGTGCCAGTGAAAATTGCCCGAGACACATGGATTTTCACAATCTGTTGGCTGTGCCAAATTAATTAGTCTTAATTGCATGTCTTGCATTTCAGATATGTGATGGCACACCACCAGTTTATGCGAGCACATACAGAATGAAAACGAGCGCAGATTCTGGAATCGAGAGCATAAATACAGAAACTGAAGGGTGAAAAATAATCTTGTGGTGAATAAAACTGTTATCACATGTGTAATAATTATGATTGAGAGCACAGAAATGACGTTCGCATCGGGCCGGTTACTGGCTCTCGATTTGAAACTTTCTTTGTATTTTTCCCAACCTGAAACATGTGATGGATTAAGGCTCGATCAGATGTGAGAAGCATGAAGATATATTGTGCCAGTGAAAATTGCCCGAGACACATGGATTTTCACAATCTGTTGGCTGTGCCAAATTAATTAGTCTTAATTGCATGTCTTGCATTTCAGATATGTGATGGCACACCACTAGTTATGCGAGCACATACAGAATGAAAACGAGCGCAGATTCTGGAATCGAGAGCATAAATACAGAAACTGAAGGGTGAAAAATAATCTTGTGGTGAATAAAACTGTTATCACATGTGTAATAATTATGATTGAGAGCACAGAAATGACGTTCGCATCGGGCCGGTTACTGGCTCTCGATTTGAAACTTTCTTTGTATTTTTCCCAACCTGAAACATGTGATGGATTAAGGCTCGATCAGATGATCGACACCCATCAATAGATATGGCGAGAGTTCAAGTGCACCAGGTACTTCTGCTTCACAAGAACAGGTGCTAGTGCTATTGATGTTACGTTGAATTATATATTATTAAATAAATTATAATTTGCAGTCACATTAGAAGTTTCAGTTCGCAGTTTAATCGACACACAGGGTGATTGTCTGATCGAGCCTTAATCCATGACGTGTTTCAGGTTGGAAAGGTGAAGGGAGGGCAAATTGTTATGGCACAATCTGATAGTATTGCTTTTCTTACTCTCTTCACTAGATAACTGATTTTGATCAAATGGAAAGACAGCAAATCCCCAACATTTACACAATGGATAAAAGATGCCCTTTATTTTCTCAAACCTGAAAGAATTATATACTATTTGAAAGGATCAGCAAATAAGTACAATCAAATATGGGGACCTTTCTTAGATTGTGTTAGGGAACAAATCACATTGTCTGACTCCGAGTAGAGTGAGCAGAGACATGCTTTATATTTTAGGTATTTTTCATTTGTGGATATGTATGGAAGTTCCGTAATGTATGATGCAGCAGTGTTAACCATACTGCAGTGATGGTTCTGTAGACAGTGGTCACTCACTCCCTTCCCTTCCCCTTTCTGTGTGAGTTTTGTATATTTGTCATTTTTATTATAATTATCTTTTTTTCCCTTTTTTATCATATCAGTGTTTGTTAGTGGTGGCAATATGTTCAATGTAAGAATGTCTCCTTGAAATGAACAACCTGTCATGTCCATGTTGAACTGAAATAATAATGATAATAAACAAAATAAAGACAAAAATATATTGAATCTTAATTGAAATAATTATTGGTACCTCATCATTAGCTTTTGTAAAATAATTGTTGTTGAATTAGTGGGTCCTCATCATTAGCTTTTGTAAAAGAATTGTTGTACAAACAAGGAACAAGAAACAGGGAACAAGGAAATTGCCAAGTGCATGTACACATAGTTTACTAAAAAGAAAGGTTTTGGACAACTCACTCCTTGACTGGCAAGATTATTTTAGTAAACTCTGTGTACACCAACAATGTTCTCAATGCTCAAGTTCATGTGTAGAAACACTGATGATAGTTCAATCAAAGTTTCATGTTGTGTCAAGCCTTCTTAGTGTTTTTAAAATAGCGATTTTGTCGCCATCACGTATCAAAATAGCAGTGCCCGTACGATTCCCATTCAAAAGGCCATTTGACCCAAAAACGACAACACAGGCAGGCTTAAAAGTGGCGCTTCGGACGTAATTATGCTTTTAAACAAAAGTTTGACTCGGGTACATTCACAAAAACATCCTAGAATGCATTTTGGCAAGAGTTACACTTTACGTCAGTCTTTGTGCCAGATTGTGCCACTTTGTTCACTGTGCTGGTCCAGCACATTGTAAGTGAACTCTGATCCTGTGTTTTTGACCTTTGCCTGTACATTGACCTGCCTTGTTGGATCCAGAGATTACTCTGCTTTGAACTGTTTTACCTCTTGAATTCTGGCCTTTGAATTTATAAGACTGTCTACTGTTTTGGATTTGTTGCCGGTGTTGTCTGCAAGCAGATCCTTTTTCAACAGAAAGCCTAAAAAGTTGTATAGGTATAACTCAATATCGACCATACTTCTAATTCAATACAGTGTGCCAATATGCATTTTTCAAATAAAAAAATAAAATGTTATTTTAAATGTGTAAGTTAGTGAATCAGACAAATTTGATTTAAAAAAGATTGTGATGACAGAAGCAGTTGTTCAGAAATGTATGTATGTGTGTGTACATACATGAATGTGTATGTGTATATGTACAGTATGTGTGTGTGTGTGTGTACTGTAAGTGATTAAACTGATGATTCTATTAATATGTAAACTGTTAATAAAAAGTTACTTGTCACGTGTATTTATTAATTCATTTTAATTTGACAGAGCAGTAGCCCCTCCTTTGGTGTTCACCTAATATAACCTTGGAGGAGATAGCATCCTCCACTCAGACTTTGAGGATGAGACCAACCCACGCATGTGCCAACCAGACATGTGTGCCATCCTGGCACAGCTCGGGGCCATTCTGAACAGACTGACCGCTGCAGAGAACCACGTGGTAAGACTGATGAACACTGGTAAGACTGATGAAGTCCATCATCATCCAGCAAAATATGCTGCGTGCATTATGGCATATTTTCGGTGGCATCACTTTTTGACTTGAAGTGGACTTTTTAAATTTACCAGGGGCAATTTGTAGCTGGATGAACACTGTACAAATTTTTGAAAAAGTTGAAGGAGCCCCCTATTTTCACAGATCAAGATTTTCAAGATGTGCTAAATAATTATTTTACCCAGTAAAATGATGACACACATTATTGGGTGTGCTTGGAGGCGGCATATGTAGAACACATACAGGGCGTGGGAGAGGAGTAAGATTGAAAACTCTCAGTTAAGCACAAAAAGGACACAATATCAGAAATTTATTTGAAAATTACTTGATTGGGTGTAACTGTGCCATTATCACCTTCTTTTTGTATTGCCTGTATTGTGACCAATTTAGTGAATGGTATACAATGCAGTCTACTTTACTCTATGTACTGTTACCTGTGTATAGGCTATGTATCATCTCTCATGATTGTTATGTTTTACACACACACACACACACACACACACACACACACACACACACACACACACACACACACACAAGCATGCACTCTATAAATGATCTTTACTCTACTTTGTAGTTCAAGGATTAGAGATCCAAGCTCTGAGGCACCGGTCAAACTTTGCTGAGGCTGAGTTGAGAGAACACAGTATACTGCTGGAGGAACTTGGCAGAGGTACGGTGCCTCTTTTTATACTTCATGCGCTCTCCAATACACTCCAGAACTTGTAATTTCTATAGGTGGACCTGAGAGAGGACATTATAACTTGTAGCTCCATGGTCAGCATTATGCTCAAACTCACACGGACATCCATTCATTCATCCAAACAATAGGAAGTGATAGGCTATGACATGCATGTTAGGAACACGTTAAAACAAACCTAACCATATCAAACCTAAATACATAAATTAAATTATTCGAGGTTTAATGCTTTAATTGCAGAAATCCACACAGTGGAGAAACCCATAAAAACCTTTGTGACCGCAAATACTCAAAGACTCTTTATTCTTAGCATGTCTGATTGAAATCACCAGTAAATGAGATGGGTCAGCTAATTATGAATACCCCAGATGACTTTGGCTAAGAGTATTGACAGTTGTACAGTGTTTGAGAACATACCAAGCTGGATACAGAATATGGGGCAGCCGTGGCCTACTGGTTAGGCCTTCGGGCTTGGAACGATCTCTGACCAGTAGGACAAATGTGGGCAGGGGAAGTGGTTGAGCACTGCTCTCCCATGCCCACATCCACGGCTGAAGTGCCCTTGAGCAAGGCACCTACTGTAACCCCTCACTGCTCCCCAAGCACTGCTGTAGCAAGGCAGCTCACTGCTCCGGGTTAGTGTGTGCTTCACCTCACTGTGTGTTCACTGTGTGCTCTGTGTGTCTATTCACTGATGGGATAAATGCAGAGACCAAATTCCTTGTATATGCAAGTATACTTGGCCTATAAAACCTGATTTATGATTTACATTATATAATTGAATGGAGAACCCTGAGCAAACATAGCTGCAATTCTATCCACTTATCTATTTGTCATATGGTCCTACAAATACAGATATGTAGTTGTTGTTGTTATTACTACTACTCAGCTTCTCAACTTTCACATCAGAGGGCACACAATGCTTGGCTGAGCCTCTTCAGAAATAACCAGTATTTAGTGACAGCCTGTGATCACGCTTCTGTGGACACTTCAGACAGTGTTGGTACATGAGCTACTCTGCTCCTGGAGAAGGGCGACCACGTCTATGTTACACTCCACCGTGACTCTGCGGTATACAATGATTTCTATAATCGGAGATCCTTTAGGGGATTCCTCCTCTTTCAGAGATAAGATGTGATGAGATGATGAGAAACACTTTCTCTCTCTCTCTCTCTCACACACACATGCACGCACGCACGCACACACGCACGCACACCCACACCCACACACACATTTATAAGCCTGCACTCTATAAATTATCTTTACCCTATATCTTTGTAGTTCAATTATTAAAATCAAAGATTGGAGATCCAAGGCACCGGTCAAACTTTGCAGAGGCTGTGCTGAGAGAACACGGCATACTGCTGGAGGAACCTGGCAGAGGTACGGTGCCTCAGTGCAACTTTTTATCCTTCATGCGCTCTCCAATAAACTCCAGAACTTGTAGTTCCTATAGCTGGACCTGAGAGGATATCTACCTGTAATTTAAGAATAAACTACCCTCTAGTTGGCTTATGACACAATTAATGGTAGTGATTGAAAAGTATATTGGCATCTGAATCTAAATGGTCAATCCAATCATAACTGATGCAACACAGACAGGAAGTTGGGTCAGTTGATGACAATGAACTCCACTATGGCTGCCCTGCAAAGAAAAGTAGCAGGTACCCAGACCGCGTGTGTGTGTGTATGAGGTATGAGAAAGTTTTATCATTGAAAATACCATGTTGGGATTATTTTCAAATTTCACTGTCCAAATATTTGCAAGTACAAACATTTTGTTTCAGCCATTGGTGTCCCTCTATGAGCACAGACAATACAGAGACATACAGATAATATACGGACAATGTACTTATTTTATGGACATATCAAGTCCAATTCAGACGGTGTATAGGCCTGGAATGTGATGTATGAGGTCTAGAGATGAAGCAAAATACACACACACACACACACAAATTCGCACACACACACACACACACATGCACACGCGCACACACACACACACACACACACACACGCACATGCACACGCACGCACACACACACACTAACATTTACTAATTTAGCAGACACGTTTATCCAAAGCGACTTACATATGTCAATAATATTCCCAGGGCCATTGTCCCTATAGCAACCAGGTCCTTAGCCACTCTGTTACCATACACACGCACACACACACTATATATAAATTATCTTTACCCTGTCCCTATGTTACCACTTCACCGCCACACACACACACACACACACACACACACACGCGCGCACACACACTACATATAAATTATCTTTACTTTGTCTTTGTAGTTCAAGGACTACAGATCCAAGTTCTGAGGCACCGGTCAAACTTCACTGAGGCTGAACTGAGAAACCACAGCATACTGCTGGAGGAACTTGGCAGAGGTATTGTTCAAGTTCAACACACACAGCCTCTGTGCAACTTTTTATCTCCAACACACCGCATATGGGGGCCTCCTGGCCCTCCATTAAAATCTACTAGCTCTCTCTCTCTGCCAGTAACTTGGCTGGCTGCCCAGCTGATTGCTCAGCTGATCTTCACTTGTTCTTACATAGACGTCTTAATTAAGCATATTTAGTCTGCCTGATCTTGCTGCTTTTTCTGTAAGCCTTTCTGCAACCCATCTCCACCCTTTCTCCTCCCCATACATCTGACTTACTGATGTTTAGTTCTGTATGATATTGGGGTACATGCAGTGTACCCTCATGTGTCTATTTTTCCATCACATTTTTATGAGCATGAAATAGGGTTCAAAATAATAATAATAGTAAAAATAATAAAAATAGATTCACTCATTACAATTAGATACAGTGTAAACAAATGGAATGGATTAGATACAGTATGATGAAATGGAATGTAATATTGAAACATGTGTTATTGTGTCGGTGACCCCAGTTGAAATCTCAGCATTATCAGCAATACCAATGAAAAGTATGCCTGGCAAATATTTTATTGTAAAAAAAAAAGGAATATATAATCAAGGAATCTTTACTGCATATGCTCACATTAGGTTTTTGAAGTTACTCTGTGTGTAAAAGTGTGTCTTTAATGTATTTAACTTTAAAACGTCTTTAATGGTGATCGACCCAAATATACTGTATACATTTATTTAACCCAGCTAAGCCCAAGGTGGCTTTTGCGACAGCATTGGGAGACAGAGGAAATGTGGGTCCCTCAGATGATGAACAGACTCCTATCCTTTCAAAACATCTTAACAAATGTTGGGAGTGCATACAACCCTTCAACAGGTAAAGACACCATTTCCCTTTCCAAGATGTGACATAGTCAAGTTTATTGCTGTAAGCAGTCAGTATTATGTAGATGAAATACTTCTGTGTGGATGACATCACCTCACCTTCAAACCTGACGTCTACCCTACATGTTCTGTTCTTTTGCAGGTGTATTTATCGTGCCGGTCAGGGGTGTCTACTATCTCAGCTTCTCAACTTTCACAGGATGGAACCCTGAAAATGCAGCTTTTGCACACGAGCCTCTTCAGGAATGATCAGCGTTTACTGTCAGCCTGTGATCACGCTTCTGCTGCTGACTCTACAGACAGTGCTGGCAATGGAGCTACTCTGCTCCTGGAGAAGGGCGACCGCGTCTATGTCACGCTCCATACCCACTCCACGGTCTACGGTGATCAACTTAACGGGAGTTGCTTTAGGGGATTCCTCCTCTTTCAGATGTGAGATAAGATGTGATGAGATGAAATTAATCAGCTAAATTAATCAGTCAACTACAATTTTGGTTACATTTATATCTGAACATCATCATCATTCATACCTGACCGGAACAGGTGTCCTTCTCCTCACCTAACTCACCATGTGGAGCCTCTCTGGAAGTTCAACTCATTGCAGCATTTTCAGTGGCAATAATAGGCTATTTGTAGGGGTGTTCAAATACCACTAACTTTTATTTAAGCTCCCCTGACAAAATAAAGTAATTTTGTACTGATCAAAATATCTTCACTTTTAAAATGAATTTGTTAGAAACAACACAAATTGTGTTATTTCCAAAACATTTGTTTTAAGAGTGTATGGCCTCTACTTTCATGTGGAAAAATTAAATAAAGACCCACTGTTTGATATTTGAAGTTGAAATCCTGAATTGTCATTTTCTTCAAAATCATGCTGTAGCTGCCTGACCCATTCAAAGGCCTTTTTACGAAGGATTTATAAGACTGAAAATGTTAGGCATACTTTGGAAAAGGTTTGAATGAAAACTAAGAGAGTTATATATCAACTCCTGATAAAG
The DNA here is from genome assembly GCF_017589495.1 of Alosa alosa. Classification (NCBI taxonomy): domain Eukaryota; kingdom Metazoa; phylum Chordata; class Actinopteri; order Clupeiformes; family Clupeidae; genus Alosa; species Alosa alosa. Next base: position 15,864,599 of record NC_063212.1, read on the forward strand.
TGCTTGAATCTCACAGAAAGTGTCACTCACTACAATTCAGAATCTGTTTGAGTAAAGACATTATTGCAAAGTGTACTAGTCAACGTCTTGAGTAGACCTAGTGTCAATTCAGTGTTCTATACAAATTGACCAAGGTACTACTGTAAATTCAACAGTATGGATAATTAAAACAGGCTATAATGACAGGCTTTAAGTTATCCGATTCCAAGTACGAGGTGTTTGCAGGTTCGAGTCCAGGCGAGTGCAGGGCTTAGCCGCACGGCCCAACACAATGCAAGTTACAGGTATATAGTTGTTGTCCTATTGAACTTAGACCTAAATCCAAAAGCCATTTCCCCCACATTCAATATTTTCTCTGCAAAACAGCTATAAAGTCAGATGATGAATACCACAACAGAGTTCTAAAACACTGATAGCATGAATGCAGTCAATGTTTCTTTGATTTTGATAGTTGTGATCCTGGCCCAGTTTTTCCATTACCAATTACCAAGAACAACCAGTTGAAGAAAATTTCAAGGCTTTGGTTGACAACTGTAGCTGCTGCTGCTGCTGCTGCTGCTGCTGCTACTCTCCATATCGTTTACACTGGCCCTAGACAAGAAAGACAGAGAAACAGCAAGAGAACAGCATCACCGGCGACGAGGTGGTGCAGGTAACACCACCACAGCACCAGGCTGATGAGATCGATACACATTCATGCTATCCAGACATGTGTGTCATCATAGCAGAACTCAGTGCCATGCAGACCAGACTGGCAGCAGCAGAGACACACATGCAGGAGCTGAAGAGAGAAAACACTAGTAAGACTGCCTCTTTAAACACTAAGAGATGTTCAATGCTTTGAATGATTAAGGTTAGGTTGTGTTCATCTTGCCTCTTGTTTGTTTTCAATCTGTATTGCCTTTATATACTCACTGTATCCCCAAACAGCCTAAACACTGTCAGTGTTTAAGTCATAAGAAATGAGCAAGGCAATTGTAATGAATTCCTTACACAAAATGCTTAAATAATCAAACATATTTGTTTACAATTGCCCTTAGTGATACAGTATTAGCTGCAATTCATGGGTTTCATCAGGTCCCTTTCCACAGGTGTATAAAATCAAGCACCTTAATTATGAATGCAGACTGCATGGTGCTTGATTAATACACCTGTGGAAAGGGACCTGATGAAACCCATGAATACCAGTACAATGTTTCACATGGGTTGTGTTTGTGCTAAGCTTTAACAAATGCTGGCAAGTAGTCTGTTGTCAAGTCGGTTGGAAAAACATAAGATAACTATTTGATTTGTTTAAATGCTCTGTAGTCTAGTGAACATTAGATTGTTATTATTAATAATGTTATTATTATTATTATTATTATTATTAACAATCTAATAGTAATTCGTTGTTATTATTAACTTAAGTGTAAATATACATACATAAATATAATTAAAGTATATGTGCGCTTAATATAATTCATACTGTGGGCTGCCATATGTGTGTCAAACACTAGCCCACACACACACACACACACACATACACACATGAGTGTGCACACACACAAGCACACACACATACACAGCACGTTAAGTAAGGGATAACGGCCGCCGAAGAATTAGTAGCCACCCTACCAGACAATCAGAAAATAATATTACTTCTCTCTGGGTGATAATGACATACATCTTTGTAGTTCAAGCACTAGAGATCCAAGCTCTGAAGCGCCGGTCAAACTTCACAGAGGCTGAGCTGAGAGAACACAGCAGACCGCTGGAGGGATTTGGCAGAGGTAGCCTACTGTTCACACATTTACCAAGATGTTTAAGGGCTCTCTCCCTTTCTCATGTATTTCTGTCTTTTCCAGGGAATGTAGCATTTTCTGCCTCTGTTGGGGGTAGGGGACACACAGGTCCATATGATGTAGAAACCACTCTAAAGTACAAGAATGTCCTCGCTAACATAGGCAATGCCTATAATCCAGCCACAGGTAGGCTATAATAAATGTTAAATGTTTGCAATTACAAAATTACAAGTACATTTAATATGTGTTAACAATTTTTGCTGAGAGACATGATTAAATATAACTGAATTTACATGCAAGGATTAATTTTACTGTACATGGAAGTATAAAAGGAAGATGATCTGTGAATGCATTCATTTCTTTTGTTTCTATATATTTTATCTATTAGGGATATTTGTTGCCCCAATCAGAGGAATTTACTATTTCAACTTCTGCTATCATGCTAGCCAACAGAATGGGGCAGCAATTGCCTTATACAAGAATAGTGAATTGGTAGCCTCAGCTTCAAGTCATGATACAGACACCAATAGCCCTGTGAACGGATCTAATGGCGTTGCATTGCAGCTGGAGGAGATGGATCAGGTTCATCTACGTTCAAATTCTTGGGTTTGGGATGGACCATACCATGATACTGTGTTCACAGGATTTCTGGTCAACAATTTCTGATGTAGACAAAACTTTATTAAAAAAAAAAACCTTGATTTGTTTGTCAACAAGTGGACATTTGGACGTAATTGACACACAATGTAAAACTAAACATTTTATGGACCACTATAATTCATCAATGTAATTAGCACAGGGAAATAAAATAAACTCCATCTATTTCTAGGTTGAATTCAATAAAATGTCTCATGCATCATTGATGCAAGAGTGTTTCTTAGCCACTAGACGGCAGTATTAGAGCAACCTCAGAAAGTGAAACCCAGCACATCTCTGAAAAGTATCTGGACATTATACAGTATTTCATTGTGAACCATCATTCTAAAAATATAGTTACACTCCTTTTTTACTGGGATAATGAGGGTTCATTGAATCATGTTCATAGCTTAGGCTAGGCTACCTAAACTATTTTGCATTTTACATTCATTTGACTGTTTCAATTATTGCTAATCCTACATTATCGTTTATAGGCTAAGCCTACTATTTCTGAATTCAGAATGTGTAAGACTGAGTATACCCCCCTCCCCCTATGTCTCATCATCCAACTGTATCCAACACATACATAATATACAGGTACTTGGGAAATAACCTTCTGCATGACCTGAATTCAGTTGTGCATTGACAATACATTCATAAGAGAAATGATGTTGAATTCTAAAAGTTGGATATTTAGTAACCATTAAACATATCTGAACGTACTCAAAAGTTGGCGTTGTGTGTGTTATTCTCAAACCAGTTAGCCTACTGTGAAAGTTGTGTAACAGCATACAAATGCCATTATATTGGATACACATCAACGTTCTTATTGTTTATTCATTTATTTTACACTTGAGGAAAAAATGGAAACTTTGAGTTCAGCGGCAGTTGGGAGTCAGACTGTGGCACTCTTGTTAAGAAAGCGAAGGGAGGGGTGCACCACTGACATTAGGCGACAGGGAAAATTCTCTCTCTCTCCCTCCCTCTCTCTCTACTTGCAAAGTTTGGAAATAGCGGTCAGTGAGGCGCAGAGAGGGAGCGGACTAAAGCGAGCTCCTGTTACAATGCTGTCTTACAGACCAGGGTAAAACAAAGCTCATGTTTGCATTAATGTAAACACGTTTTTTGCCGTGAAAACACTGTTTTTCGTAAAACAGCTTCATTTGCGAAAGGTGCACAGAGAAGTCTGGAAGGTCCAGCGAAGAACAAACGATCATGTAGGCTATCCAGACGTCCGATTTGAGTCATGGTAAGTCCCCTGGTATGCCGTTGTCGGCACCAGTTTCCTGCTTTTCCACTGATACTTTGGACGCCTGTTGCGATACATGGTGGACCAGACTATTGTCTTAGGAAAACTATTCATTGCATTGAACTTAGACAGAAAATAAAAGTAGCCTATAGTTGATGCTGGACGTTCATCTTCCATTGTTGTTTCGTCAGCCGAAGAAAATGTGTTGGCATGCATATCTTCAGCTTTTTGATCATTAATCAGATTTGCACAAACCAGTTTAATGAAGGGTACTCTGCTCTTTATCCTTCTTCTTCTTTATGTCTTTTTGATGACACGTGCCTGAAAACTCTTCAAATTCACAGATTTAACCTGTAACGTTCAGGCTACTTACCTTCGCATGCTTCTCTAAAGTCAGCAAACATAACAAAGCATTTGACTGCAACAGTACCATCCATGACTGTACACGCGCGGTGTTTACTGGATCGGTGTAGCATCCATGCTTGGTTTGGCGCAGTAGCCTACGAAGGCTACAGCAGTTCTGACATAGGCTATGCTATGCTGTAGGCCTGACTACATGGGTAGTCTACAATGGTTGTCCGAACCACTTTCTCCAACACTTCCTGCGTGTGTTGACTGTCAAAACAGAACTCTGCCTGCTGTTAAAGAATGGGATTTGTGTGTGTGTGTGTGTGTGTGAGAGAGAGAGAGAGAGAGAGAGAGAGAGAGAGAGAGAGAGAATCCCTGAAGAATGTCCATTTAAGCGAAAGGTGAAAGGACATACCAACAAATTAAATGACAAGATTGAGGTGCATTAATAGAGATAAGCTAGCTTGTAAGCTTCTTTTGAAAGTGTATTAGTCAAATGACTAAATGTGATATAAATAGTGAAGATAGTTAGTGACAGAGTAAGAGGTGACAAGGGAGGACAAGAGAGAGAGAGAGAGAGTACAGAGAATACTTTCTAGACAGTGAGAGAATAA
>NC_063212.1:15879226-15886726 GCF_017589495.1 Alosa alosa
GCCCTCCTCCCCAAATCCTCCTTCTCCTCTTCCACCTTTCCTTTGCAGTCTCAGTATCTGGGCTGTCTGTTCCTTCACTCCGGCTGGCCTCTGTGTCTGGGCGAGAAGGTGGTGGTGCAGCTCTCAACCCTAGACTGGAGGCTCCTGCGCAGTACCGACTTCTACCTCCAGGTGGTGCCCTTCTCCACACGGTGCCCCCGGCTGGCCCTCAAGTGCCTGGCACCGGGTGGGCGCAACGTGCAGGAGGTGCTGGTGCCCGAGTCACAGCACCCCCTAGTGTTCACCACTGAGTGGCTGCACAGTGTCAACAAGGAGCGTGGCTGCAAGAGAGACGGTGAGCCTGGGCGGATGGAGTGAGGGATAGAGAAAGACTGTGAGATGGATGAAAGATGAGATGGAGAGAGGAGATGGAGTCAATAGAGGCAAGGGAAGGAGGGAGAAGGAGAGAGGGAAAGGTGCAATTGTGGAAAGAAAGAAGTGTGGGATGGGTGAAAGCAAATGATTAGATGCAGGGAAGAGAGTTCTGTTTTGTGGGTTAGCTTCAGCTAGCCAGTTAGCATAGTCTAAAATGGCGCCAAGAAGTTTGTTTACCATTGTTTTGCTTCAGTAATATACCAGTGTTGGGGTTTGTTTACATTCATTGACAGTGAACAGGCACTTTTGCAGCTCAGGCAATTGATTGGCAATTGATTGAGTTTTGGTGTCAAAACTGAGGACCATGAAACAAGCTGTCAGTCATTAATATTTGTACATCCTAGTAGCTATTAGCAGCAGCCATTGAAATGAATGGGACTGGTAATTTGTAAATCGTTCCATGTCCATGTTCATGGGAGAGGAAGGTGGAGAGATGCAGAGAATTACAGGAAGATTAAAGGGGACAGGAGAGTAAAGTGGAGACCGGAGAAACAAGGACAAGTGGGAGAAGAGGAACAGAGACCTCAATCAATATGACCTGCAGGCCAAACAGAGTGAGAGAAATGGATGGATTATGGGATGGATGTACTGTAGGAAGGGTAAATGGGCAAAAGGGCAGAGGTTGACAATGGAAAAAAACACACCAAAGCTATTGTGTGATGTGTGGGAGGGTCGAGCTGACCCAGCAATATGTGTGTACAGGATCTTTCTCATGGTGTTAAATTAGCAAGCAGATTTCAACAGAGCTGCCAACTCTCACACATTGAGAGTGAGACCACCAATCAAATGCGTGAGGGTTGGCAGCTCTGTTTCAATAGTTAGTTGTAGAGACTAGCATTGTTGGAAATGGCTTGTCCTGCCATTCATGATGACTATTAGGCCTATGTGAGATATGGAACCAAGAGGAAGGGCTGTGAATTTCCAGTGAATTTGGATGGAGTCCAAATTTAACCAGTAGCCTACTTGGTTGTGCACAGGGTTCCAGTTCTGTATTTTTCTAGTTTGTTTTGTTGAAATCTTTCAAAAGATGAAGTAGAGGGCAGCAGAAGAAGAAGAATCAGCTGGTTCAGAAGAAGCTCTGACAGAATGATTACTGAGACAGGGAGAAGTGGTTGTTTGTGGAAGGAAATGCATTGTTGGCAGCGACTGGAGACTAGGGAAGTGAGAAAGGTGAAGATAAAATCAAAGTCAAAGAAGACAAAAGGCCGAAGAGCAGCCAACAAAATCTGGAGGTCGGGCATATTACGAAAACACCACTTGGATATGACTCAGCTTAACTTTTATAATTCACACGCATGAAAAGTCCCATGGCATTACAAAAGTGTCTGTTTCATGGCTCTAAATTAAATTAAGAAACTGGCCTTTTTCTATCCCTCTCTCTCTCTCTCTCTCTCTCTCTCTCTCTATCTCTGTTTGTCTCTCTTTGTCTGTCTGTCTGTCTCTACAGGAGGGACAGGGGCACTGGACACGTGTCTTGTAAGCACGGGTGACGGTGTCCTGCGTCTGCCGTGGGTTGAGGTGGTGTACCCGAAGTTCGTCTGCAACCCCCAGGGAGAGGAGCTGGGAGATCTGGCCCTACCAGCCAACCCTGGTAGCCCCAGCCAGCTCTCCTCCACTGGGATGAGGGCGGGTCGAGGCTCGGGCGGAGGTGGTGGAGGCGGTCTGGGCTGGGGCTCATCCTCCGGCGAACTGGACTCCTGGTCGTGGGATGAGGAGGACGATGACGACGATGATGGCAACGACCCCGACGGCACCGAGGCTGAGGCGGCTCTGGTGGCCCTGGCACGCCGACGTGCCAGTGCGGATGCCCTCGCTGGACGGTTGGGGGCGTCAGCGTCAGTAGTAGCGCCCCCTGGGGACCGGGAGGGGGATTACGTGGAGCTCTTGGAGCCCCGCGGTGGTCCGGATGGTGGGGCTGACCCATCCCAGCAGCGCTACCTGGAGATGCACGGCGTCAGCAAGACCAGGACGCTGCCGCTGTGCCGACGTGCCAAGGCCATCAAGCTGCGCCGTGGCAAAGCCTGGGCGTTCGGACGAACCGACGCCAGCGGTGGTGGCGCAGGGGGCAGGTCGGGGGCTGCTGCTCGTCGAGATAGTGGTAATCAAGCCGGAAGGGACTGGCTGCAGCCGCGGCCCATGCCCCGCGTCATTGATTTGGGTCGCGAGAGACGCAACCACCCCGCACAGGATTTGGACGTGGAGGAGCGATACGTCCGAGACCCGACGGGACTCGACAGCAGGGGACTTTATTTGGGAGGGCCGGCCAAGGAGAGGAGGCCCGGAGTGGGCAGGGAGAGGGAGGGAGTTGCCTGCACTCTGCCCTGGGAGGAGAGCCAGAGGTGTAAAGGGTCAGCAAGTAGCAGTAGCAGGGGAGGGTCTGAAGCACAGCGAGAGGAGGAGGCAACCGAGGTGACCAATCACAAAGGGGAACACACTGGGGAGGGCCAATCAGACCAAGGATCCCATTCGGACTCTGTGTTTGAGGACACTGACAAACGGCTAGCTGATTATCTCAGCAGTGAGGACTGTCCTTCCAAACCATTGGCTGAAACTACAGTAAGCCCAGTGTGTCCAGACAAGCCATTGGCTGGCACGTGCAGGGAAGGAAAAGGCGCCGCCAGCCAAACGGCCGGTGATTCTGAATGCTGTGATTCAGCAAGCAGGGGGACACCACCGCAAACAGGAAATACCAAAGAGAACTCAAACTCAGAGAGAACACATTCCCAACCTGGTACGGACAAGGTCACAGAAGAAAAGCATTGTGGGAAGTCGGAGGAGAGGGTTTGTCCCAGAGGAAAGGAAGTGAAGTCAGGAGGATTCAGAGTGCCCAGGTATAGTCAAACAATTAATTTAATTTACATTGCACTCTATGGTCTTTTTAGACAGATTTCAGAGACCAGATGTCAGTCATAAGTCCTTAATCAACTAATTCACTTCCAATCCTGGTTGTCCTGGAAACAATTTATTTGTGTTAAAAGTACTCCAACATGTAATTAAGGCCAGATAATGCCCCTATTCTGTCTAACTGTTGATATTGCATAAGACATCTGACTCAAACACTAGGTTATGAATGGATATTACAGTGGATTGCCATGTTTTGATAATGGTAACCACAAAAGTATATTCACATTGAAAGATGTATACAAATATGGCTGTGTGGCTATTGGCTAAGCAGAGGCCCTAATTCCTCTACCACCCTAAGGTTATTAGCTTTGCTGTTTGCAATAGTGCTAGGCTAGGTTATTAGCTGTGCTGTTTGCAATAGTGCTAGTCTAAAACAAACAGAATTAAGTAGATGTTGGTATAATGTATGGTATAATCTCTTTTAGAGACCTTTGAAAAAAAAAGTTAATTGTGTAATAAACCAAAAGTAGTTACATGTCTACACGAACTTTGACCTGTCATAGGAGGAAGAGGAAGGTCAAAGGAGGAAAAGGGAAGTGTAAGTATGGTGCCCGTGGCAACCAAAAAGGCAAGGATCCGGCTACTCCAAAAAGCCAAAACAAAGCACCTCAAAATGGCAGTGCTACTACGTCAGCCACCAAACTGCCACTCAGTCAAGACAACCAATCCAAGCAACCAAAGCAGTCCTCAGGGCCGGACAACGAGCCACCTTTAACCAATGAGAATGGAGAGAATGAAGAGGAGGAACCAAAGGAAAGCAATAAAGGTTTGACTGTTAGACTGGTTTTCATCTGTCTGTTAGTTAATTACAGAATTGGAAGCTGTCACTACTGATCATGCGCTATACACCAGCATACAAGATGAAGCATCATTTTTCCCTCCAATGACTCATTGTCTAGAAAATCCCAGATCATGTGATTCTAAACTGAATTACTTCCTAACATTGATATGATTGGGTTTCATAATTGCATATTGTCATACATGGACGTGAATATCATTACTGTTTCCTGACAGAAGATCAGGCAGTCGTAACGGACAGCCCCCCTGATGCAGACGATCAAGGCACACCTACAACTGACCAATCCTCAGAAGTGGAGACATCATCGACACTTCCTGACCAGTCAAATGGTGAATCTCTCAAAAGCCCTACCCCTTTTGAGGGATTTGGATCAGGAGTTGCTCCAATCAGGGAAGCTGTTATTGACAGGTACATTTCTACATACCCTCCCTCTGTTAAAGGGACCCTCAGTGATTCTAAGCGCTTTCCAACGATACTATTTTTTTTGTGTATATCTCTCCATTGCGAATATCTCTCCAATCTGTTAGTACACTATATAAACAACACTGTAAGCCTATCTCCGAAATCACCGAAATGGAGGGATGGGAGTTTGGGGAAATGGAAGGGGTGTTTGGGGAGGGAATTGACGAGTTTGCTCTCTGGTGTTTTGTTGGTGTTTGGTTCAAATATCAACAGACGTGACATCATCCAGAATCGCTGACGGTACCTTTAATCAGAAAGCCTCAAGCTCAGTTTTCAGTCATGCTTTTGATTGTCTGTATCCTCCTATCAGAAGACATGTGCCACCTTTTTTCCAGCCTCCCCTGTTTTCTTTCTATCACTCCCTCACTGCCTCTCTCACTCACTGCCCCTCTTTAATCTTACTCTTCAATATTTTTCCCCCATCCAATCTCCAAAACATCTAACCCTATTTTTTTCACATTTATTTACCAATACACCCTCTTCGGTTACACTTTACTTGACAGTGTCGACATAAACAAGTCATACACGTTTATGACATAACGCTTCTGTTATTAATTGACATTCGTTTTTTGTCATAACAAGTTAGGGGGAGGTTTAGGGTTAGGTTTAAAGTTATGGTTAGGGTTAGGGTTAGGGTTGGGGTTGGGGTTAGGATAAGGGTTAGAGGTTAGGGTTAGAGGTTAGGGTTAGGGTTAGGGTTAGGGTTAGGTTTCATGTGTCATGACAGTGTCATGTGTTCATGACAGTGTCATGTCACTCTCATGTCGATACTGTCAAGTAAAGTGTTACCCAATCTTCTATTCCTCACGTCCTCTTTAACACTCTTTTTGTTTTCTCTCTTCCACTACTCTGCTAAGGTACGGTGGACAGGCTTGGTCGGGGTCTGGTTGTAACGGAAGCACACCTCCCAGAAGAAGGTTATCAGGCAGACGAGATGACCAGGGTCTTGGCATGCTACTACCACATCACCCGGTATCACCCTCAAAGCATTATTATTATTATTGTTATTATTATTATTATTATTATTATTATTAAATGCAGAAGAGATCAGCCATTCTGAGCTGTGGGGTTTTAAAGGAGGACTGTGTAACTATGCTGATACAGAGACCCTGACCTGATTATACCTTCTGAGTGTATCTGAACACTGGCTGTTAGGCTAGCTAGTTAGCCTGACCAGAATTGTTTACACATATTTCTAAACACCCAACATTTATATGACAGTTCAATTCAGCTAGCTGTAAGTATATTTTCAATTTCAATTTAATTTCACTTATAGAGCGCCAAAACATTACACATGTCTCGTGGCGCTTTACAGAGTGTTAGACAATCAGAAAAAAGAAAAGAAGGCCCATGGGTTTAATCTGCCTATGCAGTATTGGTTCGTAAGAGTCACTGGCATTGAAATACATATATTACGTAAATATTTAAGGCCATGCCATGACATCCAGACCAGACACATGAGGTAATCTCATAGGACCACAGATGAACCCTGTGTGTCACTGGTTCCAGCTGTGTGTTATGTTACCCGGTGTTTGAAAGCTGAAAGTGGCTGTGTGGTCTGGTGTATACAGGCCGGCTGCGAAAGAGAAAGGCTTGACTGTGATCATCGACAGCAGGCAGACTCCTCCGACTGAGCTCTGCCTATCTGCCCTCAAATCTTTCAAGGTATGTGTATATGTGTGTGTTTTTGTGGGTGTGGCTGCGTGGGTGTGTGTGAGTGTGTGTTGTAATAAAGAGTAATATGCATTGGTGGTGGCTAGTGAGGACCCCCCCTTCACTATAAAGTTGTTATTGCTTTTGTATGTGTGATGTTTATACACTAGTGATAATAACGTATTGTACATCAAATACCAAGTGTGAATGTCTCTGTGTGACTCTCTCTCTCTCTCTCTCACTCTGTGTGTGTGTGTGTGTGTGTGTGTGTGTGTGTGTGTAGACTCAGGTGCCAGAGGGCCTTGCTTCAGTGCTCATTCTGACAGATGAGCAGCAGGAGTCGTCTCAGCCTGCTCTGGATGGAATAGAGGTGTGCAGTGAAACTGAACTTAACTATTTTCTTCTCTTCTCTTCTCTTCTCTTCTCTTCTCTTCTCTCCCTCTTTCTCTCTCTCTGTCTCTCTTCTTTCCTCCCACGCTCTCATTCCTTCTTTCTTTCTCTCACACTGTGTTGTCTTTCTCTTCCCTACAGATCTCCCTCTTACCCTCTTACCCTTTGTTCTTATTCAGTATCTCACTCCACTTCTCCTGCCCTTGTTGTCTGATCTTTCTTTCCTTTCATCTCTCTCTCTCTCTCTCTCATTCCCTCTCTTCTGGCTATGTTCCCAGTGTAGCTGCTTTCCCATTCACCCATTTCTGATTTGCATACATGTATCAGATTGGAATAATGACTCCCTCATCGTATCCATTTTAGCCAACCGTTTCATCCCCCTTCCACTCCCACCCATAACCTTCTGTAGGTGCGCACAGTGCGGGGCACAGGGGTCCTTCAGCAATTTGTAGACAGGCAACAGCTGACCACGGAGATGGATGGGGACTGCCAGCATTCACACTCTGATTGGCTGACCTTCCGACTGGTGAGCGTCTGCTCCACAAAACCACGCAATATGATGAATTCTTGTTTGAGTCTGAGACGGCAGAAAACTTATAGAATAGGATAGAACAACTTTTCATTGATTGTATTAAATGTATTGGTTAATTTCCATATACACGCCATACAAATTCATTTTTAGGGTGTGATTTCCAAGAACGTAATAGTACATTTTGTCTTATGGAGAACAAAACAATAAGCCATGCCAAATAAAAGTATATTTGAAAGTATGCTGAACACTGAAATGGGTGAGGTTGTAAACAAGTGACAAAACCATGGATTTCTCCTCTTGCTTTAACCATTCCCTCAGTCATTTGCCGTTTATAGCTTTGTGTGAG